>NC_079171.1:8691279-8991279 GCF_947568905.1 Ostrea edulis | reverse complement strand
TTGGTAGTGAGGAGAAATCAGTGTCATAAGTTGTGGAGCACCTTCCAAAAGAGGCAATCGAAATCTCATAGACGCTGTGTCAGTGCCTCTCCACAGGAGGAGAAATCTCGTACACGCTGTCTTCACAGTTTTAATTTTTAGAAATTGATGCGTACGGACTCCACGTGTAAATATGCCGGTATGTTTTGTTTACTGTTATTTTATGAGTATAATGTAGAACTGCACACACACACTGAAGCTGACAACCTTATTGTCCATGATTCTTGTACAAAGCATGCACAATCTAAGATTTATCCTTAAAGCTGTCAAAGGTGTACTAAAATTTGGATTCTCATACTTGGGAACAAATAGAGACGAATATTTGAATCCCCCCCCCCCCCCCCCCCCCCGACCACCTGTAGTGGTCCCACACCAAACACTGAGGGCTCTGTGATGGTCCCCACTACCCCTGTCCCCCCATGCACCCGAGGGCCCTTGTGTTAATCCCTTCTCTACCCCCTAACCAAACATCTGGGGGTCCTTGTGGTAATCCCTTCTCTACCCCCCTACCAAACACCTGGGAGCCCTGTAGTGTCCTGGTCCCTACTCCTCCCTAGTCTTAGAACCTGTCAGTCCTATCCTAACTAAACAACTGGGGGCTCTGTGGTGGCTTTTATTTAAAACCCCTGCTAGACTCGAACCCACTATGTAGACAGATCAGTACTTGACACGTTAACCTACTCAGCTACTGAGCTAGTCAAATGAATTTAAAAGGAATGTACAATTAAGTATTTGCTGATATTTCCATTCATGTTTCAATTAAAAGGAAGTCAGCCATGATGACGTATCATTCCTCATTCAGCATTGTTAAGTCAGCCATGACGGTGTATCATTCCTCATTCAGCATTGTTTAGTCAGCCATGACGGTGTATCATTCCTCATTCAGCATTGTTAAGTCAGCCATGACGATGTATCATTCCTCATTCAGCATTGTTAAGTCAGTCATGATGATGTATCATTCTCATTCAGCATTAAGTCAGTCATGACGATGTATCATTCTCATTCAGCATTGTTAAGTCAGGCAGTCAATTCCTGCTGTCTCTTATACTCGGATTATAAAAGAATCAAGGTTTATAAATTAAAATTTTAATTCTGCCAGCGGACTCTAAAACTAACAACCTTTAAATTCTGTGTATAGTTTAAGACATGCAGACTTATACTCTCAATAACAGACTTTATTATAAGTAGTTAATCTCGGTAATAGACTTATACGTAATCTTGTTTCCCAGAGATTTGATTCTGTAATTCGTATCTGATAACAGAGGGCATCTGGGTAAACCTCTTTATTCCACACCAGTGTAGCAACTAGTTATGTGTGTTCAACCATGACGTTTCTTCAAGCATGTAAAATAAAATAAACAAAATATTGTACACGATTATCACAGGGGGTTGTAAGGATTAAGATTCTGTGTTACAGAAGGATTGTAAAGTTACAATGGAATGTCCGGTCTGATTGTATTATCGAGACTTCCTGTTCGCGGTTCACTGATCTGTGGACATATAGGGGTCAGATCGTGTAAACATTGGCTGCACTGATGCACAGTTCACCGGAGCATTAATTTCCTGAGTTTAAATGCAAGGACATTTTAGTATTGTAAGTCACTTAATTACTATGTCGACCAACTCCGCATTCATTGTCTGTGTCAGGACTTTATGTAACACATCCTCAGATAATGCATGATAAACAACCACGGGGGGGGGGGGGGGGGGGGGGGGGGGGGGATCACATTCACGGCCTCCAGTACATACATGCATGCATTGCCTTGGCACTTTTTCGATTAAAATTTCATGCAGATTTTATTGTCACAAAAGCTGAAAATATATTATCCAGGTAAAAGCTGTGAGTGCATTAATTAGGAATATCAGCATTAATTAGGAATATTAATTAGGAATAGTTTAGGGATAATTTAAGTGTCCTGGTTGGAGGTGGAGTATACAAATCATTTAAATTGGATGAAGCGGTGAAGATAAAAGTCAGCTAGTGGTTGAAGGTTCAAATCTCAGGGTGTAACTAAATTTGTTGATGTTGTTTGTTGCATTTTTTATAAACATTAGGCACTTTATCTTCACTTCACTGTCAGTCCATCAATGTCAGATAATGACTGTATTTGACAATTGATCTCGAGTCTAATAATGAGTGTGTCAGTTGATCTCAAGTCTAATAATGACTGTATATGTCTGTTTGTCTCGAGTCTATGTCTGTTTGTCTTGAGTCTATGTCTGTTGCCAGTGGAGACCTTAACTAATTAATTATTCCTTCTTCAGGTTTTCGGGGTTTGGTGTGAAATGATTTTATGAGATATAAAATGTCCCTTTTTTTAGATTTTAATTCATTTGGTAATCTGCTAATTAGAAACAATGAATTCACTGTTCAACATGCAAGATGTATGTATCCCAGCAGCCTAGACACTGTTCCTCAAACTTCATCTGTTTGTGAGATAATATAATATGATATTTACAAGTAAGTGGTAATTACAATCTAAGTGACACTAATTTTTCATTCAGCTGTAATTTCTAAAGGACACTTTTAGAACTACCAACAAATCCCCATAGAAACATACAACTTGCTGTGTGCATTATATATTGACACAAAAAATTCCTGACACCACTCAAATGAATGCAAACATATAGGGAAATAGAATTTCTGATGTTATCCATGAATCTCCACACTGAGAACTTTTATGATGATATAATTAGCATGTTAGTGACTTGTAATTAACCCAGTATCAATTCTTCATTGCTTGGAAAGCATTGTAAAATTTCTTCTGTTTCAAACATTATGGCCTGACATTCACCTGTTGAGTGGTGTGGGAAAATCTTATTCTGATGAGGCATTAAAGGCCCATACTCTTTCCTTATAGAGCCGTGGTAAAGGTTTTAACGGTGATGCTAAAATGGGGGGCGCCTCTTGTCCTATACTGGAGTAGCGGAAGCGTGAATTAAGTAGGAAGCGCGTTTGGTGAATGAGTGTGGTTGACACTGTGTGGTTTATAAGTAGGTTACGAGGAGGTACTGATGGGCATTGACAACAGTATAACACTGCTGATTGTAATCAGGCACTTATAAAAGAGATTCAAGTGGTGTCAATTAGTTTTTTTTTTTTTTTTACATCATTATAACTACATATGTATTAATTGTGCCAAATTCATGTGTGATCGAAAATCATTCTTGACAATGCATTTGATAGATCACCTGACTGTCGAGTCATTCAGGTGACCTATTTGCTATATGTTCCGTTGTGTGTTAACACTTTTTGGTAGCTACTGTTCCAATTCTTTTCAAATTTGGTATATAGCATATTTGGGACAGGGGGGATATAAATTGTACAATTAGGACTTCTACACCCTCGGGTCAAAAACTGTAAACAAAAATTACCAGTTTTCAACAATCATCTGTACAATTGCACATCTTTAAGAAAAACTGAATGCACTGGAAAATCTTTACCAAAATTGTAAATTTCATGATCCCAAGGGTAGAGGTTCTGACCCTGGGCGGGGCCATTGAAGTTGGTAATTACATGCAGTATAAATGATGTGTAAAACATTTATACATAACATTTTTTTTAAATGAATGCTATTGATTACGAAGTTGAAGGGAAATGGATATAAAAAGAAGGAGTAGGTATTGAGTTATTTACCACAATTGTAAATTTCATGATCCCAGGGGTAGAGATTTTGGTTCCAGGGTACCAGGTCAAGCATTACTACATTCATTATTGTCTCTGTCTAGCTCCTTCATTGAATTTTGCTGATACTGTATAAAAAGTAAATGCATGCATGAATTAAAGAAGAACCTTTTAATTAAGGAATACTAGTAGCAGAGAGGGAGCTGTACAAAAACGGAATTTTGTAACCCCATGGACCCCGGGTCCTGGCACAGTTCCAAATTATGGTCAGCGTGTTGAGACAACATATTAACCTTTTTTAGAATTACAATGAAGTATTATGTAAAATCTTTCATCTTTGTTTGGGAGCGTTTTTGTCATAAGGACACATCAATCTGAATGCAGTATCTGCATGTTGCAGAATATTAGAATATGAAATTAGCTTGAATATATGCATATAACAGGAAAGTTTTTATGGATATTTCATAATCCTTGGGGCTATATAGTTATACTTTAAACTATAATGCTTGATCAGGTGACCAGTAAGGATTGTGGGCCTCTTGTTAACAATGCTCAAATTATGTGTGCTAATTAATATTATTAAACATAAATCATTAGGAAATATCAAAATCAATCAGGTGCCAATACTTATGCATAATTATTCATAAAATTATTAATTGGAAGATGGTCACTCTAATTATCTCTGTGCATTAATTAGCTTTCCTGTGAGGTAATTAAGAAATGGTGTGTAGGTGTGTGACTTTTAAGTAAGCCACATTCAGTATTATGTGTGTTATGAAAGCGAGACAGACATTTGTCTGCAGCTGGATTGTCTCAGATTTACGATTTACAAAATTCTCAAATCCGGACTTGTCACCAACGGTTTCAATCAGTTATATGATGATAGATTGACAGAGTCTTCCGTACAGTTCACCTGGTTTTCACCTGTCGTACATTTCATACAATAATGAGATTCATTTCTGATGCACTCACAGGTGAGAGTTTGTATGTACAACCATTACGTGATATATTGCACTGGTGAGAGGAAGTAGTATATCGATAGCATTCAATTCATTCAGGTGAAATAGACGAGTCGGGACTCTGCAATATTTACAAGGAAGAATTAAGGGACCACACTCTGTGTAGTGTTTTTTAAGTGTGTGTGAGAGATAGTACTAAATTGGACTTACAGACCTACTAATGTCAGGGAAAGAACTATTTTAGGAAAGTTTGCATGATGTCAGCTTTTTTCCCGGAATGAAAGAAATATGATATAATTAACTCCTGATTTTTGGGTTTAAACTTGAAGATGTTATCTATATTGTGACTTAAAGTCTAGATGGAGGAGGCTGAGCGACCTTTCAAATCACATGTAGATCAATTTTTAAGTAAGAATCTGAATTAACCTAAAAACTGTGATCTTTGGCCGTGGAGTACAAATTGCTTTTTATTAAATTGATGGAGTTTTAACAAGCTGTGATGGATCTACGCTGGTGAACCTTAATGATCTTTTAATTTATAATCGTTTTCAGGTGAACTTTTACCTTTTATGATTCGTACATTTTATTTCTGACTGGTAGGAATGGTGGATGTAATAATAAGTCTGATTTAAAATGTCTGTCTCGTTGGGATCGTTATAGATCTGATATAAAATGTCTATCTCGTTGGGATCATTATAGATCTGATTTAAAATGTCTATCTCGTTGGGATCATTATAGATCTGATTGAACATGGACATCCGCTGTTCTCCAGTTAGTCCAGACTCGAGAGTGACACAGGTAGACGTTCACAGTATATGCCGGTTTTTGTTTTTCCCCTGTATGTGGTCAGGACAAACGCATGCTTCGTGTTGTACGTTAGTGCACTGCCATAAAATGGTGTTGTGTTGAATTGCCATTTAGACAGTGTAACGAGGGTTTATTTTGCACTTATATAGTCTGTGGGGAAATGATTGAGAAGGTTTTGGTGTCGAATCTGCACTGACTTGATACAAAAGCACAGAGAATGTTGGTCACTGCAGGCGATTGTTGGAAATGAATTGTGTAATGCATATGTCTACTTAATGTTGTGTTTTAAGCTGGCATGTTGAAAATATGTACCCCACCCCTCCCCCCAAAAGGAATTGACTGCGAAGGAAAAATACTGCTTTGATTGCTTGTATTATGCTACATATTTTCCTACTGCTCATTTCTGACTGTTGGGACTGCATGTTAACATGAACAAGGAGGAAAAATAATTTGATTTAGCTAGTACACCATATGGTTAATTAATTTTCTTTCTTTCTTTTTTGATATACTTCAACGTAAATTGGAAAATAATTGTTAATTAAGGAATGAATTTATTTATCTTTTTGTTGAACGGAGGTATATACCATGACAAGAAGAAAAAAAAGGAAGACTGTAAATTGAAGAATAACGTACTTATATACAACATTGATCTGGGCAGTGCCTGTTTTCTCATGCAGTCTGTTGAAAATGTTCACAAACTTCTTTATATCTGATATTAACCCTGTAATGGTTTATCACAGATCTGATAGACAACCCTGTAATATATACACCATGTATACCTAGCTGCAGAACTGTAGCTCTCTGAAAAAATATTTTGACATGTCAAACTATTTTTTCAGAGAGCTACAGTTCTGCAACTACATGTACATGTATACCATGATCGAAAAAAAAAAAAAAAAAGAAAGACGGAAAACTGCATAATTGCAGAATCACGTACTATACAACATCAATCTGGGCAGTGCCAGTTTCCTCAGTCTTTTGAAAATTTTCACAAACTTCTTCAGATCTGATAGACAACCCTGTAATGGTTTATTGTGATGTATAAGTACAAAATTCAAAAGGATGTCAGTCCAGATGTGGCAATTTTTTAAATCTACGTTTTGTAAGAACGAGAAAACATGGGCTGTGTCATTGACACTTCGAATTAGACTACAATAAATTTTGCAGTAGCCTGCCTTACTGTTAATGTAATATACATTTAAGAAATAAATTTCACTTTTGAATATATTTACATGGAGTATAAATTGTGACTCGATCTTCATGTTGGCGCATTCAGTATTGAAGTTTATTTCTTAATACATTGTATTTAGTATACCTTAGAGTACTTTCATTTCTGTTGGAATTCCCAGTTATAAAAATAGACGTACTATATCTATCTGTATTCATACGCGTATTACTTTTACAAATAGACGTACTATATCTATCTGTATTCATACGCGTATTACTTTTACAAATAGACGTACTATATCTATCTGTATTCATACGCGTATTACTTTTACAAATAGACGTACTATATCTATCTGTATTCATACGCGTATTACTTTTACAAATAGACGTACTATATCTATCTGTATTCATACGCGTATTACTTTTACAAATAGACGTACTATATCTATCTGTATTCATACGCGTATTACTTTTACAAATAGACGTACTATATCTATCTGTATTCATACGCGTATTACTTTTACAAATAGACGTACTATATCTATCTGTATTCATACGCGTATTACTTTTACACATGCAATTAATGCATTTATGAGGAATAATCATTATTACAAAAAACATAAAAATGTGAAATTGATCTTTTGTAGGTCATGCCTGGTACATTTTGATTTCAAACAATTAATGCTGCATGTTACATGCTAAGCTAGCTTTTTGTCATTATGTTTAAAAGTAGCTTGCATGTTACTGTCAAGCAAAGGGAGAATTGAATGTTAATTTACTGAGTATGTCAGTTCCTCTGTGTAATCGTTGTTTAATTTACTCAGTATAACTTATCAGGGTTTACTTTCACATGTTTTGTGTTGTTGTTTGTTTATGATGTTTTGTGTTGTTGTTTGTTTATGATGTTTTGTGTCGTTGTTTGTTTATGTTTTGTGTCGTTGTTTGTTTATGATGTTTTGTGTTGTTGTTTGTTTATGATGTTTTGTGATGTTAGGTAGCTAGCTGATGCAGATTTAGGCATCCACACCTGGATATGCACAAGAGATAGTTAATTTTAACTGACAGTTAATGTTTAGTTATCACAGACGATAGTTAAGTTTAACTGACAGTTAATGTTTAGTTATCACAGACGATAGTTAATTTTAACTGACAGTAATGTTTAGTTATCACAGACGATAGTTAAGTTTAACTGACAGTAATGTTTAGTTATCACAGATGATAGTTAATTTTAACTGACAGTAATGTTTAGTTATCACAGACGATAGTTAAGTTTAACTGACTGTTAATGTTTAGTTATCACAGACGATAGTTAAGTTTAACTGACTGTTAATGTTTAGTTATCACAGACGATAGTTAAGTTTAAATGACAGTTAATGTTTAGTTATCACAGACGATAGTTAAGTTTAACTGACAGTTAATGTTTAGTTATCACAGACGATAGTTAATTTTAACTGACAGTAATGTTTAGTTATCACAGACGATAGTTAAGTTTAACTGACAGTAATGTTTAGTTATCACAGACGATAGTTAAGGTTATTAATGACTGTTAATGTTTAGTTATCACAGACGATAGTTAAGTTTAACTGACAGTTGATGTCTAGTTATCGGAATATAAATTTACCAGTTAATGGCAATTTAACTGTTAGTTAATTAAAGGTAGCTATAACCTCTGTGTAACTGGGTCTCGTAGTAACAGGGTGCATGTTTTAGCTATCAAATGTGTTTATGGTTTAAATGATAATGTGTATACAGGGCCAATTTTTGACACCGAGTACCTGAGATTGAATATCTATATATACATGTATCTTAATTCAAGATGTTAGTTTAAGCCTCAGATTCACAGTTAGACCAAGTGGGAATTGAAAATCATGGGTTCAAATCCTGGATTGGCCACACTAAGGATATAGATGAAGATCCTGATTTATTTACTAATGCTTTACGAGTTGAACTAGAATGAATAACATTAGTAATAGGAATTTACCTTGCATGTTTCAGATGGCATTTAACATTAGTAATAGGAATTTACCTTGCATGTTTCAGATGGCATTTAACATTAGTAATAGGAATTTACCTTGCATGTTTCAGATGGCATTTAAGATTCGGTCTTCTAAGTTCAGACACATCTATGGAAACATCCCTAAGAAGGACCAGCGTTATGAGAATATACCCATCACACGGAACACACACGACAGTAACTTCTGTGCCGTCAACCCCAAGTTCCTCGCTGTTGTCACGGAAACTGGTGGCGGTGGAGCCTTTCTATGTTTTCCATTAAAATTGGTAAGAAACAGTTGACCTTTGAACTGGTCATCAGGGAATCTTTAATGAGTATATTCATTTATAGTGCTGCGATTCCGACTTAGAACTTTTTACGACATATGACTAAATTATTCACTTTATAGGAGATCCTGCTTCTCATAGGCACTTGATCCCACCTCTAGTATTTATAAGGCATCTGATCCCACTTCTACCATTTATAAGGCACCTAATCCCACCTCTAGTGTTTACAAGACACCTGATCCCACCTCTAGCGTTTACAAGACACCTAATCCCACCTCTAGCGTTTACAAGACACCTAATCCCACCTCTAGTGTTTATAAGGCATTTGATCCCACCTCTAGCATTTATAAGGCACCTAATCCCACCTCTAGTGTTTATAAGACACCTAATCCCACCTCTAGCATTTATAAGACGATCCCACCTCTAGTGTTTATAAGACACCTAATCCCACCTCTAGTGTTTATAAGACACCTAATCCCACCTCTAGTGTTTATAAGACACCTAATCCCACCTCTAGCATTTATAAGACACCTAATCCCACCTCTAGTGTTTATAAGGCATTTGATCCCACCTCTAGCATTTATAAGACGATCCCACCTCTAGCGTTTATAAGACACCTAATCCCACCTCTAGTGTTTACAAGACACCTAATCCCACCTCTAGTGTTTATAAGGCACCTGATCCCACCTCTAGAGTTTACAAGACACCTGATCCCACCTCTAGTGTTTACAAGACACCTAATCCCACCTCTAGTGTTTATAAGGCACCTGATCCCACCTCTAGTGTTTATAAGACACCTAATCCCACCTCTAGTGTTTATGAGATCAATCAGTGTGTTCTTCATATGATGTAGTGTAAATATTTTGTTAAATGTTGGGTAATATTTATATTACAAATCACGTTTTCCTCTATGAACCAACCAATTTCAGCACGCGACACAATCCATTCATATTGACTTTGAACGGATTATGAACTAGTTCAAAGCACGCAACTGAGAGAGCGTAATGATTTGTAAAAGTACAGCATGTGTTACAAAGATCTCGCAAAGTCACACCTCGGATTAAGATTGTGAACTTGTGTTGCTTATCATCCCTATCTTGTGGTTTTCTAGTATAGCTCCCAAATACAGTGCACCGTGCAATGTTGATAAAAGGCAGGGTACGTAAGACAAAGTGTAACGTCATCTAAATGTTTTGACGTACGTCACAATACGACTGTGACATAGGCAGATCTTAGGAATTCGTGTTATGCAACAAAATATGTCATGACTTATATAAAAGCAATGTAAACAAACAGTGTTTTAGTAAATGAATATCGATATAAGAATTGAACAGCACTTTTTAGCTGTTCATGGTCAATATGAATGGGATTTGGATTTAAGGCAAATTCTCTGTGAATCGCTATTTGCCTCAAATTCAAATCCATTCATATTGATTATGAACAGCTCAAAGGTGCTGTTCAATTCATAAATATATTTAAAACTTGCCTCCAAACATTCTCCACAAATTGGATTTCACAATTTTTTTTTTAAAATCCAGAATGAACAGAACGTGTGTGAACAATCAGCAGTGGACATCAATAAGGGTTAATTCCTGGAATTGACGAATGTGTCCATCTATCTACCATGTATTTATAGAGCTTAATCCGTGCAGCAGTTCTAATGTACAAACATTTATCTAACTACATAATTAGAATGTGTCCATCTGTCAATCTAATTGAAATTAGATGTTGGATCCGCTTGCATACTCGCTACACAAACATCTAAAAACATCCCATAGAGGGTCACGTCAGAGGTCAAATTCGGTATCACTCTAGACTTATCGGCTTCAACAAACATTCAATGATTTTGCCACCTGTGATTTCATTGGTCAATCGAATTTGACCTCTGACGTGACCCTCTACGGGATGTTGTTAGATGTTTGTGTAGCGAGTATGCGAGCGGATCCAACATCTAATTTTAATTAGATTGTCCATCTGTCTACCATGTATTTAGAACTTAATCCATGCAGCAGTTCTAATGTACAAACATTTATCTAACTACATAATTAGAATGTGTCCATCTGTCTACCATGTATTTAGAACTTAATCCATGCAGCAGTTCTAATGTACAAACATTTATCTAACTTCATAATTTTTACTCTAAATGATCCAAGGAAGACATGACAACTTCATGTCATTATGAACATCAAGGGTCAAGGTCATGTTGTGATGTACAAGGGAATTTGTATGACATTTATAACTGTAGTATTTCTGACATTTCTATTATGAAGTGAAGAGTGTGTGCATTTAAAAATCATTAGACATGTAAGAGTTATTCCCCTTGAAATGCATTTTGATATGATCTTTAAGTGAACGATTATCTTGGTATAGATATAAAATTATGACCTTCCAGTTAGCTAATTAGATGCATAATAGGGAGCCTATTCATAATTGTGGAAAGGAACATGATTAATGTTTTGATTGCGATAACACTGAGTTGATTGCTCAGCTGACAGGTATCTTCATTATCATAGACATTATCGTTTGTTTGTTATACCCCCCCCCCCCCCAAACAAAGTTTGGGGGGGGGGGTATACTGGAATCTCTTTGTCTGTCTGTCCGTCCGTCTGTCCGTCCGTTTGTCGGTAGATGCAATTTGTCCGAAGTTTATTTCTAATACCGCTGGACATATTTCATTCAAACTTTATGCACATCTTTTATATATTATGTAGTTGTGCATCTCCTATTTTCATTGAAATATTTTAACAGTTATAGAAGTTACGCACATTTTCTTTTCATTTTGGGGGTTGCGCACTTTGTCCAGAGTTTAATTCTAATACTGTTGAACAGATTTGATTCAAACTTTATTCTCATCTTATATATATAATGTAGTTGTGCATCTTCTATTTTCATTGAAATATTTTAACAGTTATGGAAGTTACGGACATTTTCTGGTTTGGTTGTACTTGCAGTAATAGACACAATTTGTCCAGAGTTTATTTCTAATACCAGTTTACGCTCATAAGTCAATCAGGAATTGAAGAAGTGGAAAGAAGTTCAACAATAAAGTTCAACTACATTTCATTGTTTATATTAAGCATATTTTTAATATTTCATTTACTGCTATACTGTAGAATATACACTTCTGCATTCACATTGATTGCCCTGTAGATAATGTGAAAATATCCAATGTGCTTGCATTAAATATTTCCCATCATCTTATATGCCCCGCGGGGGGTATTAGTCCCATTAGGACAGTTCTAGTTTGTTTCGATGTTTTCTGCCTGCACACTCAACAATTTTTATACGCCCGTCTTAGGACGGGACATATTATGTTATGGCCTTCATGTCCGTCCGTCTGTCCATCCATCTGTTAGCTTTTTCGTGTCCGGCTCATAACTTAAATACTATGAGGCCTAGAATAATCAAACTTTGTCTGATGATGCATCTTGGGTAGAAGGTGTGTCGCACATTAAAACCAGGTCGCTGTGACTTTTAATTATTAGAAGATATGACCAAATATGGCAAAACCCTGTCTGACTCATAACTTGAAAACTATGAAACCTAGAATCACCAAACTTGGTCAAATAATGCATCTCAGGTAGAAGGTGTGTCACACCCTACTTTAGGGTCACTGTGACATTTAATTAAGGTAGCTCCATCCTCATATGACTTATCAATATTAATGGTTAAAAGTGGAAAAACTTTATTAATTCCCACTCAATATAGTTTAATTTAATTAATAACCAAAGAAAATGTATATGTTGCCACCTTTTTAAAGATGTCAGACACACAAAAACAGAATTACACATCAACATAAGAAAATCACACATTTTCGTTAAACAGAATAATAGAAATAGCTAAAAACTTGTTGAAATGACAAAATTTAAATATCAACAGTTTTAAAAAAAATGGCAAATTCATAAATATGTATAGATTGATTGTGGATATTAGGGAAACCAATGTATAATAGACATCCAGTAGAGGAAATTCCAGCAAAGGAGTTATTGCCCTTGACAACATTTTTTTAATCATAATTAATTGATTATCTATGTGAAATATAAACTTTTTCAGTATTTATAGTTTACCAGATTTTTTATTATATCCAGTGAATAAAATTCCTGAGAAAGATATATTTTTATCAATTGCGCAAAGTTTAATTTAATAAGATTTTTGCAAAAACCTATGACATCACATGAGGATCGATCAACCTTAAGGTGATTTTTTTTAAAAAGTGTATGTTTTAATGGGTACAATCCCTTCTGATCTAATGGTTTTTTAGTAACCTTATTCAAAAATGTTACATCAAGAAAATACATATTTTTTAAGATATACTGTACAGTTTTTTAAGCCTTTATAATGTTTCTTTTGTTTCTAACAGTAACAAGAGAAATTCCACTTGTCCCATGGGGGTAGCATGCAAAGGGCATTTTGATAAGATATCACTTCTGGTAGAGCATCTCTGATCAAGCAGGTGTTATCTATATCTCTAGGGAATTGGGCAGAAGGAATCTAAGCCTCTTAATTAGTAGTGATCTGTCTTGGTGACTAGCCTTTATTTTCAAAATGAAGTTATCAAAATTAATTTGACATTGTATAATATATTTTTTTTCTTTTTTTTCTTCTTAGCAACCAACATGCAGAGTGTCATTTCTGAGTAAGATGAACAGATGGTTGCAATATGTATATAGGCATATTTTAATGATAAGTAATTTGATGTTTTATTAAGATGTGGCAATAAAAAGATATACAATGAGCAAAGCTGCAGATTTGGCATTTGTTTAAATCCAAAACTACCAGTTGAAAAATTTTAAAAATGCACTATTTGTTTTCATTAAAAAACTACAGCAGAGAGAAGTGGAAAAATCATTTTAGATCTTTTTACTATTAAAGTTTGACATGATTTTCTTTCATCCACTCTTCTCTGTTTTGTGATAATTAAATAATGATTGACGGGCGTATCATGTGCTGTGGCGATGCACTTTATTCAGTTATATGGTGGCGCCCAGTTTTTATTGGTGGAAGAGAAAACCCAGATACAATGTACCTTCCGAAAGTAAACTGGGAAACTTTCTCACTTACTGGCGCAAGCGGGATTGGAACCCGCGCCGACATTATCGTTATTCAATACTTATAACTAGACAATGATTGTAGGTAGACATCTTTACAGTTTTCAATCTAAAGGTCAAGGTCACTCAAAGAAGAAGACTTTACCAATAGTAACACATGCTGAGTGAATATTGTTAAATTTTCATAGGTTAATGTACTAGGTGCAATATTGGAAGCTGAGTAAAGGTATGATTGATTGATTGAATATTGTTCATCCCTCTCGAGAATTTTTCACTCATATAGAGACGTCACCACTGCCGGTGAAGGGCTGCAAAATGTAGGCCTATGCTTGGCGCTTATGGCAATTGAGCAGGGGGGGGGGGGGGGGATCTTTATCATGCCACACCTACTGTGACACGGGGCCTCGGTTTTCGAGGTCTCATCCGAAGGACCACCCCATTTAATTTCTTCTTACGACAAGCAACGGGTACTGAGGACCTATTCTAAGCCGGTGTACTACCCCTAACCCTAACCCTAACCCTGACTATGTTATTATACTAAGCAGACAATGGTTAAGGGAAGACATCAAAACATTTTGATTTAAGAATCTTAAAGGTCAAGGTCATAATGAAATATACAATGAAATATATGTTCTAAAGCTAGGGGAATGAATGTAGAGGATGCGAAAAATTACTTGTACTCATTCAATGTGTATAGGTACAGTAAAAACTGCTTAATCTGACACCTGTAGAGAAAGATTACTTGTACTCATTCAATGTGTATAGGTATAGTGAAAACTGCATAATCAGACACCTGTAGAGAAAAATTACCTGTACTCATTCAATGTGTATAGGTACAGTAAAAACTGCCTAATCTGACACCTGTAGAGAAAAATTACCTGTTCTCATTCAATGTGTATAGGTACAGTAAAAACTGCTTAATCTGATACCTATAGAGAAAAATTACTTGTATATTACTCATTCAATATGTATAGGTACAGTAAAAACTGCCTAATCTGACACCTGTAGAGAAAAATTACTTGTATATTACTCATTCAATGTGTATAGGTACAGTAACAACTGTATAATCTGACACCTGTGTAATTCGTTTCACTGGGCAGTATGACCCTTACTTTCATTCTCAGTTTCATATTGTCAATGTTTTACTCTGGATTTTCTGACACACTACGCAAAAAAAAAAAAAAACAAAAAAAAAAAACCAAAACAAAACAAAAAAATGTAACACCCCCCCCCCCAAAAAAAATAACAGCAAAACAAATGTATTTGAGTGAACTGTGGGATAATTTGATGTTGATAACTCTGATATTTTTCAGCTGATAAACTTTGTCTTCATCATTAAAGTGAGCAATGTTCAGAAGACACTTGAATATTTGAAATCTGAAGGTCAAAGGTCAAATTGACAAAATAAAATTGGATTGTTTGATACAATGTTTTTCATATCAATCAACTGGCTGGCTTCATGTTCTTGGCTAACTGATTTTGACTGCAGATAACTCCGTTGACCTGATCAGGATATAGGGCTCACGGCAGGTGTGACCGGTCAACAGGGGATGCTTATTCCTCCTAGGCACCTGATCCCACCTCTGGTGTGTCCAGGGGTCCGTGTTTGCCCAACTATATATTTTGTATTGCTTGTAGGAGTTATGAGATTGATCACTGTTTGTTATCTTCACCTTGCATTCAGTACCTACAAATAACAATGGTCAAAGGAACATATTTATACAATTTGAGATCAAAAGGTCAAGGTTATTCAGAAAAGACTTTTGAGGTTTGTATGACATATTGACTGGAAAATTGTCTAATCAGCTTTGTCTTTAGTGTAAGGTGAAGATAGAAGAGAAATGCATACTATAGATTTTTCATCACAAGGTCAAAGGTCAGGTCAAAGTAGCAGGCTATTGACTTTTCAAGCTTACAGTGAGGCATGCAGCAGGTTATTTATTGCCCCATCACTGCCCCAGCAGGTTATTTATTGTCCTGTCACTGTCAAGCAGGTAATGTATTGCCAGTCACTGTCAAGCAGGTAATGTATTGCCTGTCACTGTCAAGCAGGTAATGTATTGCCCTGTCACTGTCAGAGCAGGTTATGTATTGCCCCGTCACTGTCACAGCCATCTTCGCAAGCAAAGTGTCCGATTCGCTTACTCTCATCTCGGACACTTGGCTTGCGAAGATGTGTCACAGCAGGCTATGCATTGCCCTGCCACTGTCATAGCAGGTTATTTATTGCCCTGGTATTTGTACAGCAGGTTATGTATTGCCCTGTCACTGTCACAGCAGGCTAGGTATTGCCCCATCACTGTCACAACAGGCTATATATTGCCCTGTCACTGTCACAGCAGGTTATTTATTGCCCTAGCATTCTTACAGCAGGTTATACATTGCCCTGTCACTGTCACAGCAGGTTATGTATTGCTCTGTCACTGTCACAGCAGGTTATGTATTGCCCTGTCACTGTCACAGCAGGTTATATATTGCCCTGTCACTGTCACAGCAGGTTATGTATTGCCCTGTCACTGTCACAACAGGTTATTTATTGCCCTGTCACTGTCAAAACAGGTTATGTATTGCCCTGTCACTGTCATAGGAGGCTATATATTGCCCTGTCACTGTCACAACAGGTTATATATTGCCCTGTCACTGTCACAACAGGTTATTTATTGCCCTGTCACTGTCACAGTAGGTTATGTATTGCCCTGTCACTGTCACAGGAGGCTATATGTTGCCCTGTTACTGTCATAGCAGGTTATGTATTGCTCTGTCACTGTCACAGCAGGCTATATATTGCCCTGTCACTGTCACAGCAGGTTATTTATTGCCCTGTTACAGTCACAGCAGGTTATGTATTGCCCTGTCATAGCAGATTATGTATTGCCCTGTCACAGCAGGCTATATATTGCCCTGTCACTGTCACAGCAGGTTATTTATTGGCCTGTCACTGTCACAGCAGACTATATATTGCCCTCTCACTGTCACAGCAGGGCAATACAGCAGGTTACTGACTCGTCAGACTTACATCAGGCTACACATGACTTTCAGTTAAATTTCTTGTTGATCTTGAATGGGATCATTTTGAAATGAGGCACTGCATTTACAATTTTAGAGAATTTGATATGTATGTCTTTTGTAGAGTGGACGGGTAGATTCAAAGATTCCCCATGTGTGTGGCCATGCAGGGGTGGTGCTGGACATCAAATTTAACCCATTTAATGACCACATCATTGCTAGCTCTTCTGAAGATTGTACGGTAAGTCATTTAATAACCACATCATAGCTAGTTCTTCTGAAGATTGTATGGTAAGTATTATCCTCGTTAAAAGAAGGAAGTTGATCATCTCCACTGATTCGAAGAAACCACTATAAGACAGGGACACATATCATGTGTTTACAACTGACTAAAACAACTATGAAAAAGTTTGATAATCATATCACATTGTGCATGCAATGACCAGTTACATGGATCTAAAATTTATAATGGGGTGGGTTGTCGGACTTGAAAGTTGGGGTGGGGGTGTTTTTTTATGCTCACCAAGTGGCACTCTGAGGCACCTCTAGGGAGAGTTCTCACACACCTCCAGGGAGAGTTCTCACACACCTCCAGGGAGAGGTCTCACACACCTCCAGGGAGAGGTCTCACACACCTCCTGGGAGAGGTCTCACACACCTCCAGGGAGAGTTCTCACACACCTCCAGGGAGAGTTCTCACAAATAAAAGGACTGATCATTGTAAACTGTGTAGCATTGCACATAAATGTATGATTTACATGAGAATACAACATGCTAGAATTCATATTGCGTCATATCAGCCCGAGTGGCCCCACATCAGCCCCAGTGGCCCCACATCAGCCCGAGTGGCCCACATATCAGATCAGGGCCCATTGTATGAGTGTCAGTATGGGACCCAGAGCTGATATGACATGTGATATGGTGTTTTTAGCATGCAATACACTTACTTATTAGGAAATATTGTATACATGTGTATAGTGTTTTTGAGGGAGGGGGTGAAATCTAATATGGGATTGGGGGGCTGATGTTATGTGATGGTCTGCTCTTTACCACAGGAGGTTTGATTTATCACACTTTAAAGATTGATCAAGGAATATTTGATGTGTATATATTGCTTAACTATCATGTTAAAATCCTTGATTCATTTATTTATTGTGAGGTAAAAAACTTGATTCATTTATTTACTGTAATAAAAACACTTGATTCATTTATTTATTGTGGTGTAAAAACTTTGATTCATTTATTTACTGTGATAAAAAAAAACCTGATTCATTTATTTATTGTGGTGTAACAACCTTGATTCCTTTATTGTGATAAAAACTTTTATAGATTGATTAACAATAGTATTATTAAACACTTTTAAAATTGGATTCATTGATTTACCACAGTAAAACAATCTTCATACAATTCAATTTACCATTGTTGAAACTTTGATACATTGAATGATACAAGTGAATATGTAATTTCCGGATTGATAAATGAACGTTTGTCTCCTGTGTTATACGCGGATTCTCGGATCGGTCGTTGATATCGGCTGTTGTGACGGATCGGTCGTTGATATCGGCGATTGTGACGTCCTCGGGATCACACAGTGCGATTACCAAGTATATCGGGTAAAGTTAGCGATCAGCTTAGAAATGATTCCAAGGAAATCTGTGACGGGGGTATGTTTACAGTCTGCTCGGGACTCTACTATTTGTCAGAGATCTAAATGTGTATTCAATATATATATTATCTGTTATATAGATTCTTGGCAGTGTATATGGACTCACATTCCCTTCAAAGTTAATAATCTCCCTAGCCTCACATCCCCTGTCAATGTTTATATTCTCCCTAGCCTCAAATTCTCTGTGAATGTTTATATTCTCCCTAGCCTCACATTCCCTGTCAATGTTTATATTCTCCCTAGCCTCACATTCCCTGTCAATGTTTATATTCTCCCTAGCCTCACATTCCCTGTCAATGTTTATATTCTCCCTAGCCTCACATTCCCTGTCAATGTTTATATTCTCCCTAGCCTCACATTCCCTGTCAATGTTTATATTCTCCCTAGCCTCACATTCCCTTCAATGTTTCTCCCTAGCCTCACATTTCCTGGAGATTTAGGGGAGGGGTTCCAGACAAGTGACTGACTGGAGATTTAGAGGGAGGGGCTTCAGACAAGTGACTTATTGGAGATTTAGAGGGAGGGGTTCCAGACAAGTGACTGACTGGAGATTTAGAGGGAGGGGCTTCAGACAAGTGACTGACTGGAGATTTAGAGGGAGGGGCTTCAGACAAGTGACTGACTGGAGATTTAGAGGGAGGGGCTTCAGACAAGTGACTTACTGGAGATTTAGAGGGAGGGGCTTCAGACAAGTGACTTGCTGGAAATTCAAGTGAGGGGTTCCAGACAAGTGATTGACTGAAGGTTTTAGGGGGAAGGGTCCCACACAAATGACTGACTAGAGATTTAGGGGGAGGGGTTCCAGGCAAATGATGGACTGAAGATTTAGGGGGAGGGGTTTCAGACAAGTGACTTACTGGTGATTTAGGGGGAGAAGTTACAGGTTTAAATCATGGTCCCATATATTGTTCTATTTCATCCCACCCATCCCTATCGCTCGGCCCGTTATGCTCTAACTACTGGCATGCTATAAGACCTGGCTTGGCCCCAATTTTGGCCTCTGATTTGGTTCCAACCCAAAGTTGGCCTCACCTCAAAATATGACCTGGCCTCATTTTGGCCTCTAAATTTTGTTTGGCCACAACCAAAAATTTTTATTGTTCATAAGTTTGATTGCATTGATTTATTTGAAAAACTAACACCAATCATGAATCAATTTAATTGATCAAAATTTTAAGTTAAAAAGATTAGTTTTGGTGGAGGGCAAAGAAAAAAAAAATGGGAGACAAAATTTGAGGCTAGGGTAACTTTTGAGGCCATGCCAAAATTTGGGTTGGAGCCAAATTAGAGACCAAAATTGGGGCCAGGCCAATTTTTATTGCAGGCCAGGCCAATGGGGTCATGCAGACCTGGTTTTATAGTAAGCCTTGAGTTAGTAACTAGATAATTTGTTAAAGTATATTATGTTAGTGAATACATTGTCAAGTCATGCACACTGTGGTAGAACAGTGAAGGAAAACTTGACATAGTTAGAGAAATATTTGTACGGCCGGCCAGTCACACATGGTCAGGTTCTATATTTATTGTTTTCTGATGCCAATCACTGCTAAATTAACATATCAATTATGAACATTGCTGAAGTCTTTAGTTTCTCATGACCAACGATTCTCACCACCATAATGCCGTAATTGTCGGCGTTATGGATATAAAAGTTATAGCTCATCTTGGCAAAAAAAAAATTAATGAATTTCAAACATTTATTTGGCAATCAAGATGACTTAAGATCTGTAGCTTATTTGTTCAGTTACATCATGTCTGCAGATTAAGATAAACCTATTCTTAAACATGCAAACGATTTCACACAAAATTTCACTTTATTCGTAACAACAATCTAACAATTGTCTTTGTTTGGTGATATGCTAGTAACAATATAGTTCCTACATTCTTCAATCTAACATCCTAACACACTGATTGGAACTGGGAAGGGCCAGCAGGGTACAAAAACTTGATGATGTATATGTAACAAATTCAATGTGACACTCAGACAAAACATGTAGTGTGTTTGTGGTGTGTGGAGGAAGTCAATGATTAGAGCTCTCACAAAGTCTCGTTTAAATCTCACAATCTTCCAACAGAACAGGGATGCAAGTAATGTAAGCCAACAATAGAAACATTGAACTGTGAGTATTATTCGTAAATTTGAATTCTTCTTCTTTTCAAAACTCTCAATACTACTTATTTTGTCTTGCATACAAGACAGATAATTTGATTTAGTCCAGTAGAGATGAAATTCAAGTCCAGTAAAGGTGATATTCAAGTTTGAACATAAGGACATTACTTATACAGTGTGTTAATTGATCTATTTTTGTTCCCGAGTGCGAGGAAATTAGTATTCTGTCATACCTGGTGATTCCGTTTACAACAGATACACAGATTCAACTGAAATTTAGTATATAGATATACATCTTGAGAATATCTGGGTTTAGTTCGTTTTAGGTTATGATTGAATGATTTTTGCCAGAGTTTTGTCTCTTTCACTCAGAAAATTTCAAACAGATTACAGTTTCTCATGCTAATGATGTCAGTCATGCATGAACATTGTGATTGAGATTCAGGATATATATATATATATATATATATATATATATATGTGTGTATATATATATTTATATATATATATATATATATATATATATATATATATATATATATATAAATTGACGATCAGATGGAGTTCAATCACATAACATTTATTTCTCTACAGGCTGTTTCGTAAGGGGATGGTTTCCCCTCACTCGTCGGGAGAAAATATATATATATACCTCTAATGAGAATACACAAGGGAGGTCAGATTTTGGGTCAGATCAACATTTTATGACAGAGTTATGCTCCTTGAACTTAGAATTTTCAAGAAATTCCCAGTTTCTACTCCTTATCTCACATTCATTATACATGTTCATTTGACATTTTGAATTGAAATTTGAGATGTAGATAAATCACGAGAATACAAATATCAGCTTACTTTCTGTTTCTGATTAGATAATGTATGGCAGAATTATGCCCTATGGATTGATTGACTGTGTTTAAGGCCAATTCAACTTAATTGATAGATTATCATACCCGCCCGCCCCTCAAAAATAGGCCCGCCCGGAATTTTTTTATTTTGCAAAACTTACAATTTCTGGAAAATTTTCATGTCCAACTCCGGTATTTACACTTCTTGTTTACATTTCCAGTATAGCAACATGAAAAACCATGTGAAGAAAATAGATATATCATTTTCTTAATTTCTTACGTTCTTACGCGCGTAAATGAAAGGAAGGGATAGGTATCTTTCTGTGTTTGAAATTAAAGCTTAACCTGGAATTCTCAGAAAATAAAATTTAGAAAATAAAATCCTCCCACCCACCCCATACTTTTTGGTGACCCTGGATGATAATCTATTAATTAAGTTGAATTGGCCTAACGTCCTGCTCAAGAATTCTTCATTCATATGGAGACACCACCATTGCCGGTAAAGGGCTGCAAAATTTAGGCCTATGCTCGGCGCTTACGGCTTTTGAGCAGGGAGGGGTCTTTATCGTGCCACACCTGCTGTTACACAGGGCCTCAGTTTTTGCCATCTCATTCGAAGGACTGCCCCACGTAGTCACCTCATAAATTACGACAGACAAGCAAGGGGTACTTAGAACATATTCTAATCCGGATCCCCACGGGACATCTTTTAACAATTCACAAGTTTGATCTGTTCCTTATGTCAGTCATACATGAACACATTCAGTTGAAATTTGGAACGTAGATATAGATATATCACAGGAATATGAAGGTCAATTACAACTATAATAGCTCTATGGGACCGGCCACCCAACTTTTGGCAGAGTTATGGTTCTTGTCTCTCTGACACATCTATTATACACATCACTTTTCCTGTATGTAATTTTCATACTTTTCATTTATCATTTTATATAACAGTTAAGTTAATTCACATATATCTTTTTCTATTAGAATATTTACGTTTTATTTGTAGAAGCTGTATTAATTTTCTGAGTCAGATGGCACATTCCAAATTGAGCGTACCGAGTTTGGGTACACCCCAGCACTTTTTAGAGTGTGACATTGAAGACTGTGAGAGGAATTGTCAATTTTACTGCAACCCTTGCCATCAGCAGATGTGTGAACAATGCAGAGATGAACATCTGAAGAAACCAGAATACAAGAACCATGAGATGGTCCTTTATCAACAACGAAAACGACAACTTCGTGTGGAAAAATGCAAGATCCACCCCACTAAAGATATAGACATGCTTTGTGAGGAATGCCAACTTCCACTATGTTCCAAGTGTGCGACCCAGGAAGACCATCGGGGGCATACATTTATTGATCTGGAGACAGTTTATGCAGAAAATATGGCACTTTGCCTTGGGGAGATATCCAAAATCCACAAATATTTCCTTCCAACATCACAAGATTTACAGAAAGAAATAAAAGGTGATCCCACAGAAATAAAGATGATCATGGACAGCTTCAGAACAGCCATGAAGGCTGATGGAGAGTCCCTCAAAAGCATGGTTAACGAAGTGGTGTCGGAAAATATACAACAAGTGGACAACATAGAACAGTCATTGCTGGAGAAATTACAGAGTCAAGATACAACAGTGAATGATTACATTTCATATCTCCATGACCTTGTCAAAGAGTTCCATAGCTACCTGTCTTCTTCAAAACTTACAGATATAATTCCTAAACGTTTTGAGAAGTTCCTGGAAATCCGACCCATACCAGGGACAACAAAACCGGTAATACCAGTGTTTACTGCTGGTCAATATAGCAAAGATGATGTTGCCAAATTACTGGGGAAAATAAATGTTAAAGACACAAAAGCAGAAATAAGAGAAATAAAATCCATGGAAATTGTCCCTCCTTCAACATCAATGGAATTTACAAGTCAACAGAAGAAACGAGACAGACATAGGAAATCTGATGTGAAACAAACAATGTCTCTATCTTCCTCTGTCACTGAGGTCGGGGAGTTCCATGTCCCAGGTGTTAACAATGCATCCCATATGTCACTAGATAAATCAGGCAGACTCTGGGTCAGTGACTATAATGGTAACCTTGTCCAAACAGATCTACAGGGGAATCAGCTACAGAAGATACAAACCAGTCGTGGATTGGGCTGCCACACAGTCACACAGGACGGGGATCTGATCTTTACAGACAGTCACAATAATGTCATCAATAAGATAACACTGGATAACAACATCACAGAATTCATTAAAACAGGAGACTGGACACCACTCAGCATACACTCCTCTCACATCAAGGGGGACATACTGGCGGGGATGATGAAGGATAGAATGGCTAAAGTCACGCGGTACAACAAGAGAGGGGAAAAACTACAGAACATACAGAGGAGAGTTATTAAGCCACTGTTTGGTTACCCACGCAGTATCACAGAAAACATCAACGGGGATGTCTGTGTATCAGATTATGAGAAACAGGCAGTAGTGGTGGTGAATAAATCAGGACAGTACAGGTTCTCCTACAGAGGCCAGGAGTCAGGGTTCCGTCCCCGGGGAATCTGTACTGATGTCCTTGGTCACATCCTGGTGTGTGATAATACTACTGTTCATCTCCTCGATCAGGACGGCCAGTTCTTGTCTCTACTACTCACAGAACAACACGGGATAGACGATGCCATTAGTGTGTGTGTGGATGATGAGAACAATCTTTACGTGGGACAATATAGCAAAAACACAGTGACAGTGCACAAGTATCTCCAGTGATTCTTACTTTGTGAACATCATGGATATATATATTATAGGAATAACGACACACCCACACAGTGTACATATATCTCCAGTGATTCTTACTTTGTGAACATCATGGATATCTATATTATAGGAGTAACGACACACCCACACAGTGTACATATATCTCCAGTGATTCTTACTTTGTGAACATCATGGATATCTATATTATAGGAGTAACAACACACCTATACACAGTGACAGTGTACAAATATCTCCAGGGATTCTTTAATTTGTAAATGTCAGTTAAATCATGTTGGTTAATCTGACAGAATGGAAAATTTGTCACATTATAACTACTTATAAAATCTAATTTTAAAAGTAGTTCCTTCCTCCTGTGATGTCATGGTTTTCAAAAATCAATGATTTATTTATATTTATGCCTGATAGGAACATATATTATGTACTTTAATTAAAGAATGAATTTTGTTTGAGTCATTTCCGATAGTTCTTATTGTAAAAAATCTTGTTAAACATAAAATATTTCAAAAGTTCAAGTTGTATAAGAATAATTATAATGATAAAATATTCAAAATATTGAATTCAAGGGCAATAACTCAGTTTTCATTGAATTCTTTTATCAAGTCCATTAATAATTATGCAATTATAGGTTTCCTTTATTTTTCACAAAATTTTTGGATATGTGTTTGTAAAGAAATTGTTTCGTGAATTCATTATGAATACTCTTAAATATTGCTATAACCAGTTTAATTTGTGAAATTTTGGTACTGCTGTTTAAAGAATTTTCTGACGTTGATATACTGATTAAGTGAAAGGTGAAGATAGCGACCAGTCATCAATCTCACAACTTCATGATATAGATATAATTGCAAATTTCTGTCACAATGAGTGGACATTTTACATTGATTTAAAGGGACTGTTTCACAATGTTTGAACAAACTATTTTTTTTATTTTTAATGCTAAATATTAAAAGTATAACTCATTTAATATTGATAACTAATATTGTGACCTTCTGAATGCAAGAATAAAAGCTATATTTTAGCCTTAAATATGTGTTATGTAAACAAAGACTCAAGTCTTTTTATGTATACAAACAAACAAGTGAAACATCAATTGTGTAATATAAAGCATCTTAATTTGGCATATTTGCACATTTTAACTTTTAGATGTCACATTTTACCCAAAGAATGCTTGAAATGTGAAAAATATAATAAACTTAGAACGATATCCATTTCTTTTGAAAATTTCGTAAACAATAATATGCCACAATCTTTGTTTACAAAACAAATAATGAACTCTATAAAATGAGCTTCTGTGATAATGTATAACCTTATTTTTTATGTGAAATCTTTTAAAGAGATTAGACAGTAGATTTTGATCATTAAAAGGGGGGGGGGGGGGGGGGGAAATGGTGAATCAGTCCCTTTAAGTTGCAGATCAATGTATGTATATTAAGTTTCTGTCATATATAATGCACAACTGGATTGTGTGTTTTGTTTAATTTGGCTATGGTTGATTTCTCAAATAAATTGTGGAGTGAACATGCGATTTGTTTCTGTTTGTTCTTGATGTCAATTGAAGCGTACTTCAATGATACGGATCATTTCCTTGATATAGGTGATAGCTACATGTAGTTTTACGAAAATAATTCAACTGAATTGTGACACTTCGGGCTGACATGCTTCAGAAAGCAGGGTTTTTCTGATGATTATATTTATATTTCTAAAATTGAATATGTTTACCATCAATATCTTTAACAAGTGAAATGGATGGCCTGATTTCCCCATGAAAGTGAACAATATGTCATTGTGCATCTGAATCTTGTTAAATATAGTGTGACTGTTTTAACGGCTAGGAAGTTTCCGACAGAAATGAAAGTAAAATGTAAATTATATAAAAAATCGTTCACTTTTTGGAAATACATATTTTGAAGATTATGAACAACACCGCATCACGCCGACATACTTAAATCTCATCCCAACGCAAATCACGAAACACTGCATCACGCCAGCATACTTAAATCTCATCCCAACGCAAATCACGAAACACTGCATCACACCAACATACTTAAATCTCATCTTAATGCAAATCACGAAACACTGCATCACGCCAGCATACTTAAATCTCATCCCAATGCAAATCACGAAACACTGCATCATGCCAACATACTTAAATCTCATCCCAACGCAAATCACGAAACACTGCATCACGCCAACATACTTAAATCTCATCCCAACGCAAATCACGAAACACTGCATCACGCCAACATACTTAAATCTCATCCCAACGCAAATCACGAAACACTGCATCACGCCAGCATACTTAAATCTCATCCCAACGCAAATCACGAAACACCGCATCACGCCAACATACTTAAATCTCATCCCAACGCAAATCACGAAACACCGCATCACGCCAACATACTTAAATCTCATCCCAACATACTTAAATCTCATCCCAACGCAAATCACGAAACACCGCATCACGCCAACATACTTAAATCTCATCCCAACGCAAATCACGAAACACTGCATCATGCCAGCATACTTAAATCTCATCCCAACGCAAATCACGAAACACTGCATCACGCCAGCATACTTAAATCTCATCCCAACGCAAATCACGAAACACTGCATCACGCCAGCATACTTAAATCTCATCCCAACGCAAATCACGAAACACCGCATCACGCCAGCATACTTAAATCTCATCCCAACGCAAATCACGAAACACCGCATCACGCCAGCATACTTAAATCTCATCCCAACGCAAATCACGAAACACCGCATCACGCCAACATACTTAAATCTCATCCCAACGCAAATCACGAAACACCGCATCACGCCAACATACTTAAATCTCATCCCAACGCAAATCACGAAGTGTGCCACCATAAAGTGAAGTTCATTTTTTTCTTAAATGGATACACTCAGGTCTAAGAACCATAACTTCAATTTCAGGGCTTGAAGCTAACTTTTTATGTCACCAGTCCAGTCGGACTGATGGGGTATAATTTCAACCAGTCCGCAGAAAATTTTACCAGTCCAACAGAGTTTTCCAGAAATAATTAAACATATTTCGTTAATGTTATTAAAATGAAATTAAACTCAATATGCCTCAGACAATATTGTTACACTTAAATGTGGGATTTATATTTACGAATCAGATTCGTCTGATATCTACAGATCGAAGCATGTCAAATGTGTGTATAAAATTTCCTAAGTATATTTTCCAAAATGATGCTTTAGAAAATTAACCAGTCTCATCGGACTGACTAAAACAAATGTCAGTCAGTCCGCCATACTTTTAACTAGTCACAGACTGACGGGCATATGTTAATTTCGAGCCCTGAATTTCATTTGGCCTTGATATATATATATATATATATCAACAGTGTCGTGGCCTTTTCAGTGCTTTTATAAATTTCTTTACTGGCCTTGTATCTTCTCAGATCCGACACTTTAAGAAAGTAGGGTGTTGTTGGGTTTTTGTGCTTTTATATATATATATGCATATATATATATGCATATTTCTTACCTTTTCCATGATTCCCTATTCTATGTACAGGAGTGGAAGTAAAGATCTATAATCATGTTTTAGGTCAAACTATGGAACATTCCGGAGGATGGTCTCAGGACAAACCTGACAGAGTGGGTGGTGGATCTACACGGTCACAAGAGGCGGGTCGGATACATTGAGTGGCACCCCACCGCTGAAAATATACTGCTGAGTGCTGGATTTGATTACAAGGTAATATTTCAATATATTGTTGAGAGCTGACTTTTAGGCAATATTTCTATATATCACTGAGTGCTGGATTTGAGGTAATATTTCAATATACTGCTGAGTGCTGGATTTGATTACAAGGTAATGTTTCAATATATTGTTGAGTGCTGAGTTTTAATAGGTAATATTTCAATATATCGCTGAGTGCTGAATTTGGGGTAATATTTCTATATATTGCTGAGTGCTGAATTTGGGGTAATAGTTCTATATATTGCTGAGTGCTGGATTTGGGGTAATATTTCAATATATCACTGAGTGCTAGATTTGGGGTAATATTTCTATATATTGCTGAGTGCTGGATTTGGGGTAATATTTCAACATATCACTGAGTGCTGGATTTGAGGTAATATTTCAATTTATTATATAGCTTATAAATAGTCTAATATAAAATCTGGGTAAAATCTAGAGAATGTTAGCGTTCAATATCCTGAGAATTTATTGAACGCTAACTTTGCATTGCGTAAATTGTATGCGCCCGAAACATTCCGAGTATGAGCGTTCAATATTGACGTTACCGTAACGACGTAAACAAGCCAAAATGTCAAACGACGGTCCTCCGAATCTGACAGAGCCGGTAATTTTGATATTTACTTAAGCAAAATGTTTTACTGTACATAAATTATGATGTCCCCATTTACAAAATCAGTTTGCTTCATGCATTAATGACGGGTTAAATATTGAACAGTTAAGAAATGCATGCTGTTATTGCACACTGCCAATATTGATGAATTCTCGTCTATTTTGGAGTAGTTTGAGTGAAAAGGGATATAATTTAACAACTAAATACTTTAGCTATATAATAAAAGGGTTATTGAACTTATATAGGTGAATATTGGCACTCGTTGGCTGTCAAAATGCACTCGCAAGCTCGTGCATTTTCACAGCCAACTCGTGCCAATATTCACCAATATAAGTTCAATAACCCTATAATATCGCTGAGTGCTGGATTTGAGGTAATATAATATTTATATATATCGCTGAGTGCTGAATTTGGGGTAATATTTCTATATATTGCCAAGTGCTGGATTTGGGGTAATATTTCAATATATCGCTGAGTGCTGGATTTGAGGTAATATTTCTATATATCGCTGAGTGCTGAATTTGGGGTAATATTTCTATATATCGCTGAGTGCTGGATTTGAGGTAATATTTCTATATATCGCTGAGTGCTGGATTTGGGGTAATCTTTCTATATATTGCTGAGTGCTGGATTTGAGGTAATATTTCTATATATTGCCTAGTGCTGAGTTTGATATTAAGAAAACGCTTACTTATTAATTAAGTGACTACACTGTTTTTGTTATACTGACTGGAGATTGATCAGTGTTTTTTTTTTTTTTTACCTTTCATACCGTGGTTAATGCTATGAATTACTATAATTCTCATGATATTTATACCAATGAACTTTGACAATATTCAGAAAAGAACTTCAGAAGAACTTCAGAAAACAGCAGTAAATAAAAGTTTTTTTAAATTTTCAGTGTGTTTTGTGGAATGTGGAACAAGCGGAGCCTGTCAATGTCGTCAGTTGTCATGACAACACAATTTTCTCCATGTCGTGGAACCAAGATGGAAGTCTGTTTACAACGTCTTGTAAAGACAAAAAGTTACGGGTCATCGACCCGCGGATGGCAAGGGTGGCAGCGGTAAGTTAATCGTGAAGGTTCCTGACTCATAGATAGATGTACAGCGTCATTATAGAGTCCTCAATACATGTAGAGGGTCGTTATAGACTCGTAAATACATGTAGAGGGTCATTAGACTTGTAAATAGATGTAGAGGGTCATTAGACTCGTAAATAGATGTAGAGGGTCATTATAGACTCGTAAATACACGTAGAGGGTCATTAGACTCGTAAATAGATGTAGAGGGTCATTAGACTCGTAAATAGATGTAGAGGGTCATTAGACTCGTAAATACATGTAGAGGGTCATTAGACTCGTAAATACATGTAGAGGGTCATTAGACTCGTAAATACATGTAGAGGGTCTTTAGACTCATAAATAGATGTAGAGGGTCATTAGATATGTAAATAGATGTAGAGGGTCATTAGACTCGTAAATAGATGTAGAGGGTCATTAGACTCGTAAATAGATGTAGAGGGTCATTAGACTCATAAATAGATGTAGAGGGTCATTAGACTCGTAAATAGATGTAGAGGGTCATTAGACTCATAAATAGATGTAGAGGGTCATTAGATATGTAAATAGATGTAGAGGGTCATTAGACTCGTAAATAGATGTAGAGGGTCATTATAGACTCGTAAATAGATGTAGAGGGTCATTAGACTCGTAAATAGATGTAGAGGGTCATTAGATATGTAAATAGATGTAGAGGGTCATTATAGACTCGTAAATAGATGTAGAGGGTCATTAGACTCGTAAATAGATGTAGAGGGTCATTATAGACTCGTAAATAGATGTAGAGGGTCATTATAGACTCGTAAATACATGTAGAGGGTCATTAGACTCGTAAATAGATGTAGAGGGTCTTTAGACTCATAAATAGATGTAGAGGGTCATTAGATATGTAAATAGATGTAGAGGGTCATTATAGACTCGTAAATAGATGTAGAGGGTCATTATAGACTCGTAAATAGATGTAGAGGGTCATTAGACTCGTAAATAGATGTAGAGGGTCATTAGATATGTAAATAGATGTAGAGGGTCATTAGACTCGTAAATAGATGTAGAGGGTCATTAGACTCGTAAATAGATGTAGAGGGTCATTAGACTCGTAAATAGATGTAGAGGGTCATTAGATATGTAAATAGATGTAGAGGGTCATTAGACTCGTAAATAGATGTAGGGGGTCATTAGATATGTAAATAGATGTAGAGGGTCATTAGACTCGTAAATAGATGTAGAGGGTCATTAGACTCGTAAATAGATGTAGGGGGTCATTAGATATGTGTGTATTTTACGGGAGGTCATGCTCAATTTATGCACTTTAACTGCATAATATTTAAAATCTGTCCTACACAGAGAGAGGGAGCTACTAACTTTTAAAAACTATTTTGGTTGTTTACATGAGAACATTTTGTATCATAACAACATGACAAACATGCGCTTTTGTATGACGTCATTGCATGACTGTTATAAATAGATCATGGAGGGACTTTAATAGAAAATGGAAAAGTAGCACATTACCCCAGGATTGAAAATATTGGTCTAACTGGCGATAATGACGGTAAAACACCCATAGTTTATCAGAATTACTGATAGAATCCTACCACTTTCAGTAAGAAATAATTATTAAACATTTATAAGCACGAAACCATCTCATCCAATGTATTACATTGTGCTCCGATGCTATTCAGTTTTCTTTAAAAGTTTTCTTAACAGACGATTCTATCAGTAATTGCCGTGTACATTAGTTTATGACCTTTCACACGATGTATAATTAGTCTCTAAAAGTATGCGGCATAATGTGCTACTTTTGCAGTTTTATTTCAGTGTGTGACAGAGGAAAATCGGATCGACATGCTAAATGAAATGTTTTCCCCGTTAAACAAAATTGTCAATGAATGAAATCAGCATACCTTCATAATATCAATAAATTCTCAGCGTTTCACATATATATCCCATATATCCCATGTCATATATTTCAAGTACTCCACATTTTGTTGATATTTACACGGTACACTTTGATAAATTCTTCACATGTGTCGACGTCACTCGATGTATAGTTATGACGTCATCAGTTTACTTTCATATTGATCAAACACAAATTACACGACGGCAGCATAACATTCCATATTTCTTTGGATCTTAGTAGCTGTGTGGTTTATTTCATGCATAAATAAAACTTACATAAAAATAAAATCGGGATTTGATATAAACTTAGTGATATACTTATTTCAATTGTGACGTCATGTTATTCCGTGGATTTTATCCCAGTAAAGATTTTCATAACCTCAATGCTTTAACGTACCCGCGTAATTAATTTTTTACTTTTTCTATTGCAACATGGCAGTGTTTCAAACTCGCTGCAACACAGGAATGGCATGCTCGAATATTTCTGTCCATCTGTCAAGGAACAATGTTGACTTCTATTATATGTTTGGCACTCACAAGCAATACAGACTACAGTGTGATGATCGAATTTCTACAAGACACCTACGTGATATTTCTAGAAGCCTGTGTTTGTCCTGCTTTAAATATTGTGTTATTTATAGGATTTATGAGATTAACCACTGACGTCTGTTTGTCTTGTTGACTTTTCTCATGCAGGCAGCAGCGAATAGATTCGTATAATGTATAAAATTTGATTCTTCATTGAAACTAAATTCTCATTGCAGGAGTCTCCCCTGTTAGACAATCTGGGGCCTCGGGCATGGAAAGCTGTGTTCCTCGGGGACTCCGGGCGAATCTTCACATCATATCATGGTAGATACAGTGATCGGGAGATTGCTGTTTGGGACGTCGTACGTATCGAAATATCCATCCTCTTCACTATCAAATTATCCATCCTCTTCACTATCAAATTATCCATCCTCTTCACTATCAAATTATCCGCCCTCTTCACTATCAATTTATACGCAATATTTACTATCAAATCATCTGTTGTATTCCGTATCACATTATCGGTCATTTTCAGTATTGATTTTGAATCAAAATTGAAAATCGCCAACAGTTTATCTTAAGTGATAGGTTATGAAAAGGAAAATCTGTCTTGGATTTATACAGTCACTAAAATTAACTCTCGCTAAATACATACACCCATTTTCGTAGGAAAACCTCTAAATTTGTGTCTCACTAAAAATTCCACTCGTACAGTATCTAACATCAACTTATCTCCCACATTTAGAATCGAATTTTCTGACATAAGTAATCTTGATGTTAGTAAAGCAACTTCCACATTTTTCTTTTCTCGGAAGATTGATCATGATTTCAGAAATTATGAAGGAGAGTCCGGCAACGAAAATTCATTTTCTAGTGACTTTTTGTTAAAAAAGAAATGTGAGAATATGAAAGAGAGGTATTAATATCAATCAAAATCCTTGAGAACAGCATGTAAACAATTTTTGTATTATAATATATACACATGACACAAGCTATCATTGTCAAATGCTGTCTGGTGTGTTTCATATCGATTACTAGGTCATTCTTGGCTCACTGATTTTAACTACGGATAACTCTGTTTACCTGATCAAGATATAGGGCTCACAGCGGGTGTGACTGGTCAGCAGGGGATGCTTACTCCTCTCAGTCACCTGATCCCACCTCTGGTGTGTCCAGAGGTGATTGTTTGCCCAACTATCTACTTTGTATTGCTTGTAGGAGTTATGAGATTGATCACCGTTCGCTATCTTCACCTTTCATGCATACAGGTAATGGTGAAATCAAGGTGACACTAAATTCTGTTAGATTCATGGTAATCACCCTATAGTGGCGGGAATCTTTTGTTAAATTTTGATAGATTTCACCAACAAAGCTAACTGTGAAGACTGCTATGAACAGAGTTAAATACAGGGCTCCCTCGATACATTGCCAACTTTTGTTCCAGACCAATTTTGGCAATAAAGTGGGGGGTGTCAATATTACGGACCTTTTTTCTGAACAGTCAAAAAAGGGGGAGGGGGGGGGGGATATAACAAAGTACATTTAAAATACATGGATAATGTTCGATGCTGTAGCTGTGGGTCTTTCGATTTTAGTAGACTATATACACTACACTTGTATTTTTCTCTAGAAAAACCTGTCAGCTCCGATGAAGGTAGAGACCATCGATAACTCCAGTAGTATTCTACTGCCATACTACGACCAGGACACGAAAGTCATGTACCTAGCAGGCAAGGTTAGTGTATTATGATGTCGTCATTACACTGCGAAACTCCTTAATATCGACCGGTTGTTGGACTGAAGAAAATGACTGATTCAGAGAGGTGGCCAGTTTGCTGAAAGTGAACGATGGGCTGATGAGTTATGCCCCTTTTCCAAAAGTTGTGCTGTTCATTGAAAGTGGAGAAACTGTACTGATTTTCAATCAATGTAGCTCCATTTGATTAATAACCACCTTTTTTAAGATGTCAGACATACAAAAACTTAAATCAACATCAGAAAATCACATATTTTCATATAACCGAATGTTAAAGATAAATAAAAACTTGTTAGAATTACAAACTTAATTGTCAACAGTTTAGAGAATCTGCTAATTGATAGACATATATGAATTAATTGTGAATATTAGGAAAATCATTGTGTAATAGAGAAACAGGAGAGGGAATACCAGCATAGGAGTTATTGCCCTTGACAACATTTTTTGATTACAAATAATTGATTATCAAACTGTTTCACAATCAATAGTTTACCAACTTTTTAAAATTTTATTCACTGAATAAAATTCCTCTGAAAGATATATTTCATGAAATATTTTTACTAATTCGTCATTCCCACTCATTAGGCCAAGTCCTCAGCCATGCATCATAGCAGCAAAGATAGGTTTTTATGAATTCATCTACCGACAATCTTATGATTCATTCTGTTTATTGCTAAAAGAAACCTGACATTTACAGGGAGACAGCAATATTCGGTATTTTGAGATTGACAATGAAGCACCATACACCCATTACCTGAACTCTTTCATCACCTCTGACCCCCAGCGAGGACTAGGTAAGTCCTAGATTTACACACAGCCCCAAGGAGGGCTAAGTAAGTCCTAGATTTACACACAGCCCCCAGAGAGGACTAGGTAAGTCCTAGATTTACACACAGCTCCAAGGAGGGCTAAGTACTAGATTTACACACAGCTCCAAGGAGGGCTAAGTAAGTCCTAGATTTACACCCCCCCACACCCCCACACCTCCTCGAGAGGACTAGGTAAGTCCTAGATTTACACACAGCCCCAAGGAGGGCTAGATTTACACACAGCCCCAGGGAGGACTAGGTAAGTCCTAGATTTACACACAGCCTGCACTCAGAATTTCACACATGACCTAAATCTCTTCATTTCTTGTGATCTCTGTAAGTGTATTGAATTGCTTAGTGATGAAGATATTCTGTGCAATATTTTATTCAAAGCTTATAATATACATGTATGGACTTTTATAAAGATATGATTTTGCTAGAAATGCAATCAAATTACAAATGTAATAAGGAACAGATCTGATGTGTATTGTAGGTGTGATGCCAAAGCGAGGCTGTAATACAGAAAAGTGTGAGGTGATGAGGTTCTACAAACTCCACGCCTCAAAGAAACTCATAGAACCGCTATCCATGATTGCACCCAGAAAGGTAACGAGCCGTGTAAGAATATAGGGAAGTAACGAACCGTGTAATAAAATAGAAAGGTAACGAGCCGTGTAATAAAATAGATATCGGTAACGAGCCTTGTAAGGTAACGACCTGTGTAATAAAATAGAGAGGTAACAAGCCTTGTAAGGTAACAAATCGTGTAATAAAAGAAAGAGGTAACAACCTGTGTAATAAAATAGGGAGGTAACGAGCCGTGTAATAAGATAGAAAGGTAACGAGCCTTGTAAGGTAACAAGCCGTGTAATAAGATAGAAAGGTAACGAACCTTGTAAGGTAACGAATCATGTAATAAAAGAGGGAGGTAACGAGCCTTGTAAGGTAACGAATCGTGTAATAAAATAGAGAGGTAACGAGCCTTGTAAGGTAACGACCTGTGTAATAAAATAGGGAGGTAACGAGCCTTGTAAGGTAACGAATCGTGTAATAAAAGAGAGAGGTAACGAATCGTGTAATAAAATAGGGAGGTAACGAGCCTTGTAAGGTAACGAATCGTGTAATAAAAGAGAGAGGTAATGAATCGTGTAATAAAATAGGGAGGTAACGAGCCTTGTAAGGTAACGAATCGTGTAATAAAATAGGGAGGTAGCGAATCGTGTAATAAAATAGGGAGGTAACGGGCTATGTAAAAATATAGAGAGGTCCATTATCACCGCGTTTTACTGAATTCATTACACACGTTTACTATCACCGTGTGTTCCAGTAAGGATGATATAAACATCGGGATTGATTGTTAAACACATGCTGCTGTTTTTGTAGACTTCTGTATTCCATGAAGACATATACCCCCCGACAGCCAGTCAGATTCCCTCGCTCTCTGCAGATGAATGGATCTCCGGACAGACCAGGGGGCCTATACTTATGTCCATGCTGGTGAGTTTCTTGGTGGATCTAAAGAAAACCAGGGAGTGGAAAACATTGAACTCTAATATGAATATCAGGGCCAATAATGCAGACCCTCAGCTACAATGTTGTTTTGGGATTTTTTTTTATGCCCCTAGAATCAAATATTCAAAGGCATCAAATTCTTAACCTGTCTGTCTGTCTGTCTGCACAACAAAAAAACTTTAACTCTGGTCCTATCTTTTACACCACGAGAAGTAGACCTTTCATATTTGGTATGTGTATTCCTTGTGTCAAAACCTTCAAATGGTACCAATATTTCTGACCTGGTAACCTTTACATTGACCTTTGACCTACTTTTAGAAAATTCTGATATAAGCCATATATTTTAAATCATAAGGCTCTGCTTTCATAGTTAGCATGTACATTTTGTGTGAGAAAACCTTACCATTGGTACCAAATTTGTTGACCTTGTGACCTTTAAATTGACCTCTAACCTATTTCAAAAATCATTTCCGCCACACTCAACAATTTTTCAGTTATCTGATTGCACCCAGTTTTTATTGGTGGAAGAGAGAACCCATCTGGGAAGAGACTACTGACCTTCCGAAAGTAAACTGGGAAACTTTCTCAGTTACAGGAGCGAGTGGGATTCGAACCCGTTGAATTGTATAAGACGATACCATATATTTGGAAGTCATAGAAATACCTGTTTTTCAATAATTTGATAAAAATTTTATTTGCCATCAACATCTCCTTCAAAACTTCAGAATTGGTAGTGACAGAATAATTTCATTTTGAAATAAAACTTCAGTACAGTAATGTAGCCCACACTCTGTAGAGAGAAAATGATTTTGTATCGGTCCTCACTGAGAAAGAGGATAGATACCTGGGTGCTGACATTATATTCCTCTGCGTATCATCTGACTAGACCGACAGGACACACAGATTTTTTAACTTGATCTTGTTATTCATAAGTTTTCCTTCCCTAAGTCGTTGCAGTGAGACGTTGTGTCTTGTTTCCAGCTTTGGAATAGAGGAAAATTTATTTAGAGTTCATGTTTTAAAAGTTCCAGAATTAGAAATGGAGAAAATTATCTAGAGTTCGTGTTTTTAAAGTTTAAAGACATTAAAAATGGGGAAAGGAATGTGGTATGTGGTGGTCGGATGTGGTCAATCAGCTCAATTGGTAGAGTGCCAATTCTTACTTGGGAGTTAAGAGGGCAGATGTCCAATCTTATTTTGGTTTGTCTTATGATCCTTCTGCATTCATACAATCTGATTGGTCGATGCTAATTTCTTACACATATTTCATTGCAGGATGGTCATGTGACTAATGCACCAAAGTTAACCTCAGCCAAAGCTGTTCAAAATAAGGTAAAATATCTCAAATATCTCAAATCAAAGTTCAGTCAAATATCTCAAATCAAGGTTCAGTTAAATATCTCAAATCAAAATAAGGTAAAAAATCTCAAATATCTCAAATCAAAGTTCAGTCAAATATCTCAAATCAAAGTTCAGTCAAATATCTCAAATCAAAATAAGGTAAAAAATCTCAAATATCTCAAATCAAAGTTCAGTCAAATATCTCAAATCAAAGTTCAGTCAAATATCTCAAATCAAAATAAGGTAAAAAATCTCAAATATCTCAAATCAAAGTTCAGTCAAATATCTCAAATCAAAGTTCAGTCAAATATCTCAAATCAAAATAAGGTAAAAAATCTCAAATATCTCAAATCAAAGTTCAGTCAAATATCTCAAATCAAAATAAGGTAAAATATCTCAAAGTTCAGTCAAATATTAGTTAACAGATATCTTTAAGATATTTGTAATCAGATATTAGTAATCAGATATCTATAAAACGTTGGTGATAGAATATCCACGAAATATTGGTAACCAGTGACACCCCAACAATCATAGGAAGTTTTTTGACACTCACTTTTAGAAAAAAGAATCTATTTTTCATGATTTTGGTGAAAAAGTCTTATTTTACAACATTTTTTGAAACTTTGAAAGTATTGGCCTGTTTATATCACAGTAATAAATGGTAACAACTTGATGTTGGTGAAATCAATATTTACTACTCTGTCCTCCAGGATAGTACTTTATCCCAAGCTCCAACCATCACTACATACAAAGCGGTCAACAGACCACGACCAGAGGGAAGCGTGTCTGCTCAGCCGTACCAAGGGGAATCATCGACCATGACCAATCACAGAAATATCCCCGCCTCACTGCGCAACATCAAACAGCTCAGCACCAGTGAAGACTTCATCACAATCAAGTAAATTTTATACGCCTTCAAGGATCCATCTTTATTGAGAGTTTAGATTATTTTGACGAAATGTTTACATGAATGAGTTTTCAATCCATCGCATGGGTTGATGTATACTGCATGCTGGCCCAGAAATTTGGAACAATCAATGGGGTTTTTTCCAAACTTAATTGATGATGATGGTGAAGATTTATAGTGCAGTAGGGGCCCTGCTACATTAGGTTTGTTGCGGCAGTGGTGGTCGACCCTCCGATCCCCTGGGAATGGGGACGGGTCTTTTTGAAGATCCGGGGATGGTTAGGTCCTTCAGAAGGTGGTGGATGGGTCCATCTCCTCTTCCTAGAGTCGATCGCCCACGGATCCCCACAGTATAGTCGGGGGACAGGAATTCTTGAAGACCAAACTTAGTTGAACATCTGAGGGCTTATCTCATGTCTAGGTGAAACATTGCATGAATTCAGCGTCAAACAACTGTCCTATTTCTGTAGGTGTACGTGTGAAAGGGTCATTAAATCCTTGTCTCAAGGTGAACTCCCTAGATTTTATAGCACCTAAACATGTTTTTTTTTTTGTTGTTCTCGGTTTCAAAAATCGAACTAACCAGACATTTCAGAGTATCAGGGATATATTTTACTTGTACCATAGTTGTATATTACACCTTGGTCTGACTTTGTTATCCTCGGAATATGGCAACGTGCAGCATTCCTCTGTGGTCATTATGTTGTTATGCCCCCCCCCCCCTCCTTCAAAGAAGAGGGGCCTATTGCTTTGCACCTGTCGGTCGGTTGGTAGACCACATGTTGTACACTCAATATCTTGAGAACCATTCACTTCATCATAACGATATTTCATATGTGGCTTGGTTATGAGTAGAAATGGACCCCTAATGTTTTTCAGGTCAAAAAGTCAAAGGTCAAGGGTCAGTCTACTTTGGACATAGGAATATACTATCCGCTCAATATCTTGAGAGCCCTTTGCTTGACAGACATCAAACTTAGTACACTGCTCCATCTTCAAGAGAAGATGACCCCTATTGATTTTAAGGTCACATGGTCAAAGGTCAATGGTTGAACTGGACATAGTAATATATTGTCTCCTATACTTTAAAAATTATTTGCTTGATTTACACCAAACTTGGTACTGCATAAGGAGTAGATGACCCCTATTGATTTTTAGGCCACATGGTCAATCTACTCTTGACATAGGAAGATATTGTCTGCTCATTATTTTGAATCGATGATACCACTATCACTTAAATGATCTGTGTGTATAACCCTTTTAAATTTTGTATCGGGGTGGGGGTGGGTGGGTATGTGTTTTACAAACATGTCTTGTTTTATTAGCTGTGTATTTTGAGTGGTGTCTGATTCACAGATTTTGATTAATGATACCGTTATGATTTTCTTTTTCTATAGAGATGACAAGCCTAATGGAATCCAGTCAGATTCTGTCGACGCGGCTCTCAGTCCCACAGACCAAAGCACCATCAAAAAGGTTTGGTCGCCCACCTCTCCCAAAGTCACCTCTAATGGCTTCCCGGGAGGTGATAGTGACGTGAGTTATCTCCCTTTTTTGTGGAACTCTTCTGTTACTATGGATGAAATGTTGACATGGGTTGAATCAACACGTGGTTGTTTTTTGTCGGTTGTCTGTCGTGAATGTATGCACACAATGCTTTACATTGACCTTTGACCTACTTTTAGAAAATTCTGATGTAAGCCATATATTTTAAACCATAAGGCACTGCTTTCATAGTTAATGATGTGTGTTTATTCTGAGGTCATAAAACAAAATCCTGATCCAATTCTGAGCTGTGTACAATGTATTCTGTCTGTAAGTGTGAGATTTATGAGTTTTATGGCCCTGGGTCAGGACTACTCTTGATAGTAAGAACTACACTGACATTGTGGTAAATTCCTGCTGTTTACTGCCCTGCTGGTTATTGTCACAGTGTCTTTCTAAATTCATCACCTCTCAGTTTTAGATTTATTATACGCATTCAGTAGAAATGTTATATATCTGTAGTCCAGTATCAATAAAGTTATAAATCAATTACAAGATTAGGGCCCCCATTTGCAGCTGATACAGGAGCTCTTTAGATGAGACTGGGTGTAACAGGTGCTGAATAATAAATTGTGTTTACAGAATGTTATAGCTGTCAGTCTTAAGTCTTTCATCAGTCAGTATAGTTACGGGTATGAATTAAGCAATTACAAATGATAGTTAGAAACAGACAATGGATACCATGGTTACAGTGTCAAAGGTCAAGGTCATTATACGACAACACCTTCCCTTTGGCCAGGTTTTCTAGATGTGATGTTACTGTAGGAGCTTAGACAGGATTGTCTGTACACTAATGTTGGATGAAACTGAAATGAAACAGAGATTTAGTCTGTTTTGTTATGTATTTTATTTGTTGTACATGTACAATGTATACTAACCAATTCAGTCCATGGATCATGAATTCGGTGCATGTTCGTAAAAGCAGTTGATTTTGTATTGTATGCCATCAATGTATTTAGTTTTAATGCCAATTTGAAGGTGTATTCAAGACACGCATTACATAATGTTATGTATTACAAGTGCTTGGGGTTTTTTAAAGGAAAATTCATGAGTATCATTGCATGATTGTGCATAACACATTTAACAAATAGGATGAAAAAAGATGATAGAACTGTAAAACAAATCTATACATTGCGTGTAAATGTGTACACAGATTTACCACTGCCAACCGCCTACTGCACGATTTAGCAGAGATTTTTTCCAAGCTTACTTGATTAAACGGGATACCCAGAAAGCAACATGTGCAGGTTGTCATAGAAACGACCATGTAAGTGGACGGCTGATTGGCTTGAAGCAGCTAACACAACCCTGGATGACATAATATTCTGGGCATTCGTCTAACATTGAAAGAGCTTTCAGTGAAACCAGTATCTATATAGACATTGAAAACAATATTCTGGGTGACATTATAACAGTACAATCAGACATTGAAGATTTAAATTTTAGCAGATTCCCTGTTAATACACAGAGCTCAGGCATTTACTCTATCGCGTGGTTTTTCTATTCTTATTTAGAATCAAATATCCTCACCTGCCTTGCTTTATATACCTTTCTATATAATTTATATATTCAATAAAATGATCCTATCGATAACAGCTATGCATCAACTTTACGTAATATAAGTATATATACTTACTAACCATATATGCTAACTTATTAGATTCGTATTCAAGGAATAATTGTAGTTCATTATACAGTTAAGACTGAATAACAATTAACGCGACCATTTTCAATTCATGCTGATCTAAATCTGATTTTACGAGGAATAAAGAAAATATACGAACTAGTCATGTTATACTTTGAAAATAATCTAATCATGAAAAATAACTTGTATACATATATTGTGTAGTAAACAATTGGTTTCAGGGACAATAGATATATTTCTAACATTGATGATATATTTTTAATATGTACTATATGTATAAATTCATGTCTATTTCCCTGTGACCTTTAACAAGTATGATCTCTTCGTTTTCTGTTAAAATGTCCACTGTAGTTGTACATTGTATGTTTCTATAAATATTTTATGATACTCATTCTGTCACGTGATTCTGCTGGGGAGATTCTGTCCAGGTGTGTCTATCATTATCCACTGGAGGGATGTAGGGGTGTATATCTTTATTCACTGGGGAGATGTAGGGGTGTATATCTTTATTCACTGGGGAGATGTAGGGGTGTATATCTTTATTCACTGGGGAGATGTAGGGGTGTATATCTTTATTCACTGGGGAGATGTTGGGGTGTCTATCATTATCCACTGGGGAGATGTTGGGGTCTCTATCATTATCCACTGGGGGGATGTAGGGGTGTATATCATTATTCACTGGGGAGATGTAGGGGTGTATATCATTATCCACTGGGGAGATGTTGGGGTGTATATCATTATCCACTGGGGAGATGTTGGGAGTGTCTAATGATATTCACTGGGGGAGATGTTGGGAGTGTCTAATGATATTCACTGGGGAGATGTTGGGAGTGTCTAATGATATTCACTGGGGGAGATGTTGGGAGTGTCTAATGATATTCACTGGGGAGATGTTGGGAGTGTCTAATGATATTCACTGGGGGAGATGTTGGGAGTGTCTAATGATATTCACTGGGGAGATGTTGGGAGTGTCTATCAGTATTCACTGGGGAGATGTTGGGAGTGTCTAATGATATTCACTGGGGAGATGTTGAAAGTGTCTAATGATATTCACTGGGGAGATGTTGGGGTGTCTAATGATATTCACTGGGGAGATGTTGAAAGTGTCTAATGATATTCACTGGGGAGATGTTGAAAGTGTCTAATGATATTCACTGGGGAGATGTTGGGAGTGTCTAATCATATTCACTGGGGAGATGTTGGGAGTGTCTAATCATATTCACTGGGGAGATGTTGGGGTGCCTAATGATATTCCTAGGGGTATCCTGCTGCAGAGGTCCTACACAGGAGTGTGTATAAATATTGACAGTCGAATTATATCATATTCACTTGTAAGTTCCAGGAGGTACATACTAGGGTAATCAGGAGTGATTGATAATATCCACCGAGTGAACCAGGTTGTCTATCAATATGAACAGAGAGATCCTGCCCGGGGGTGTCTATCAATACCCACTTATGTGAATGGGAGTGTTTAATGATTATCTAGGTTTGTAGATCAATATGTACTGGGAATATTCCAGGGTGTCTGTAAATAATCGCTAGGGAAATGCTGGAATCTTAATATATGTTTGCTGAAGGAGATCATTGGGTGTCTATAAAAATCAGCATCTTCTGGGGGAAATCCCAGGGTTTCTATAAATATCCACTAGGGAAATCCCAGGGTTTCTATAAATATCCACTAGGGAAATCCCAGAGTGCCTATGGATATATGTTGGGTAGATCACACCTATAAGTCTACACCAGGGAGGTGATGTGGTGTCTGTAAATATCCAATAGGGAGAACTTATAATATCTATAAATATTCAAAGGAAATTCATTGGAAAGATCCCTGGGTGTCTATAAATATACTTAAGGTACATGACTTTGGGAAAACCCCACCAAACACCAGCTAAGTATTTTTTAAATTCAAATTTGACATACAGCAGGATCTCCCCATCCTTTTATGATTTATAGTATAGTACCACATGTACTTAGTTTGTAACATATTTTGACATCTTCACATTCTGATTTTGATTTGGGTTCTGTGAATGGGCATGAGTAGGATGTTAGAATAGTGTGTCATAGAGGGACATAGTAAATTTTATCAAATTGTAGAAGTATTTTAGCATGTTGTCATGAATGTTTGAATTTTAGGTAAATGAATAGTTTTCATTCAAAAACAACAATTTAGACATCTGAGTAAAAACAGTACAGGTTATGCCAATAGTTCATGCATTAATAAATTTTATATTTGTTTGGCAAAGAAATAGGATAAAGAAAAAAAAAGAAACAATGAATGGTACTGTACTTTTCACAAAGCCCATATCACTATTTGTCTATATCCATGTTCTGTTTATCTATGTGTTTTCTGCTTTAGTGTACACCATTATTTATTCATTATGCTTCGGTTGCCATGGCAACTGTTTCTGTGCTTTGTAGAATGTAACTCACGTGAAAAAGGTGTGGTCCGCCCCGCAATCCCCCGCGGCACCACTCTGGTTTGGGGAATTCCCACCCAATGAAGCCGAGGTTGGTAGATTCTAATGTGTGCAGATTACAACCCTCTTTTCCTCTCTGTCTCTTTTGATGTGAGTTGTGTGTAGTATAGTTATATATTAGTTCATCAGCAACAGCATCTGCATAGTAGTTCATACTAACTACCCTCCCCCTAGCTCATATTAGACCCCTCCCCCATGCTCATATTAGGCCCCTCCCTCTAGGTCATATTAGGCCCCTCCCTCTAGCCCATATTAGACCCCTCCCTTTAGCTCATATTAGGCCCCTCCCCCTAGCTCATATTAAACCCCTCCCCCTAGCTCATATTAGACCCCGTAGCTCGTATTAACCTCCTCCCATAACTCATATTAACCCCCTATCCCTTACCTCATGTTAATCCCCTCCCCTAGTTCGTATTAACCCCTTCCCCATATTTCATATTGACGAACTACATGTAACAACTGATGATGGTAACATTTTTGTCCATTTCTTTTCTTTTCTGGATAAATAAACTGATTGCGTCATCCCCTCAATATATGTGTGTCTTCCGGTTTTTGTTTTGATCATCTAGTAATAGAACGTGCAACAGCCCATGACATATTGGGTTTACCGACTCAGCATTTTTTCCCTCAGAACCGTTAATAGGAGGCAGTATATTCTGATTTGTGTGTGTGAAAGTTTTAAGTACAGAACAATATTTTAATGAATCAGGTTGTGCTGTGTGTTGATGGCTTAAGCTAGAAAGTTGTGGTTTGCAGTAGCAACATACGTTGATCTCCCTTGGGTACCCGGGTTATGAAAGGTCCTCAGTACCCCCCATACTTATTGTAAGAGGCGACTAAATGAGACGGTCCTTCGGATGAGACCGCAAAAATCGAGGCCCCGTGTCACAGCAGGTGTAGCTCGATAAAGATCCCTCTCTGCTTAAAGGCGATAAGTGCCGAGCATAGGCATCAAGTTTTTGCAGCCCTTCACCGGCAATGGTGACGTCTCCATACGAGTGAAACATTCCGGAGAGGGACGTTAAACAATACACAATGAATCACACGTAGACATTCACTCAGCAGCACCACGTCATCACTGTTGTTTTGTATACAGAAAATAGTTCCCAGTGTTTTATTCCTCAGATGCATAAAAAAATTCCGTCCTGTTTAATTTTGCAAAAACACGTTTACTGTTGAGGCGTTTGCTAAATTGATAACATTCAGAATTTGTCCAGTTTTGAATTTGCACATTCAAAGTGAGGGCGAAATGGGTAAAATATAAAACAGCGTGAAATATCTCCAGCGCAGGCAGTATTCATGAACAGATCTTGATAACCGTCCGGAATTGTCAGTTCACCGTATTCATTAACAACAGAGATAAGCTCTATTTATGAATTTGCACTGTATTGTTGATCAAGTATTTTATGATGACACTGCATGACAATGACTATTCAGTGATGTCTAGACTTATTTACAGGACCGTATATACCTTCTGAAACAGACTACTCTGTATGATATTAATGCATTGTTCTTAGCTCACCTGATCGCCTGTTACCTGTCATTTGTCCGTCTCTGTCTGTCCGTCCGTCTGTAAACTTTTTACATTTTCGACTTCTTCCCCAGAACCACAGGGCCAATTTCAACCAAACTTGGTCAAGAGCATCCTTGGGTGAAGGGCATTCAAGTTTGTTCAAATGAAGGGCCATGTTCCTTTCAAAGAGGGAGATAATCACCAAAATGCAAAAATAGGGTAGGATCATTTAAGAATCTTCTTCTTAAGAACCACTGGGCCAGAAAAGCTGAAATTTACATGAAAGCTTTCTGACATTATGCAGATTCAAGTTTATTCAAATCATGGTCCCGGAGGTTGGATGGGGCCAGAAGGGGGATCAAAATTTTGCATACTAATATAGGGACAATCTTTAAAAATCTTCTCAAAAACTACTAGGCCAAAGAAGTGGAAATTTACATGAAAGTTTTCTAACATAGTGCAGATTGAAATTTGTTCAAATCATGGCCCCCGGGGATAGGATGGGCCGTAATAGTTTTATATAGTTTCATAATAGATCAAAGTTTTACATACAAATATATATGGAACATCTTCTCAAAAACTACCAGGAAAATTGAAATTTACATGAAAGCTTTCTGACATAGTGTAGATTCAATTTTATGGAAATCATGGCCCCCGGAGGGTAAAATGAGGCGACAATAGGGGATGAAACTTTTACATACAAATGTATAGGGAAAATCATTACAAATCTTGTTCTGAAAAATCACTCGACCAGAAATGTTTACTTTCACATGAAAGCTTCCTGATATAGTCCACATTCCAATTTTGAAAAAAATCATGACCCCCTGGAGTAGGTCGGGCCACAATAGGGATCTCAGTTTTACATGCAAACATACAGGGAAAATCTTTATATATGAGCCAATGTGACTCAGGTGAGCGATGTGGCCCATGGGGCTTTTGTTTCGTGTAAATCTACTGGTGATAAATGACAGAAACGGAGAGAGGATAATTTGTTGTATGTATTAGGTTTCATAAATTCATCGTATCTCTCATCACCATTCTTCAGAGCATGGATACGGTTTCAATACAGAGGACCTTAAATAAAATCTCAAGACAGAGAACCTTAGATAAAATCTCAAGACAGAGAACCTTAGATAAAATCTGAAGACAGAGAACCTTAAATAAAATCTTAAGACGGAGGACGTACATAACATCTCAAGACATTCCAATATGGAATTTAGATAAAATTTTAGGATGAAGGACCTTCAATAAAATCGCACGGGAGGGGACCTCGAATAAGAGACTTTAGATAAGAGATCAAGATGTAAGACCTTAAATAAAACTCAAGATGGAGGATCATGAACAAGCTATTTTATATCTGATGAAAATCCACATTTGTTTTGCGAATATTACTTCCAAACATTCAGTGTACACACACATATCTGTCCACAAAGCATGTACGGTATTTAGCGGGAGTCCCCTCCGTGGAGTATATATATATCTCCCTGTCTACACAGCATGCACTGTATTTAGTGGGCGTCCCCTCCGTGAAGTGTATATATATCTCCCTGTCTACACAGCATGTACTGTATTTAGTGGGCGTCCCCTCCGTGGAGTATATATATATCTCCCTGTCTACACAGCATGCACTGTATTTAGTGGGCGTCCCCTCCGTGGAGTGTATATATATCTCCCTGTCTACACAGCATGTACTGTATTTAGTGGGCGTCCCCTCCGTGGAGTGTATATATATCTCCCTGTCTACACAGCATGCACTGTATTTAGTGGGCGTCCCCTCCGTGGAGTGTATATATATCCCCCTGTCTACACAACATGTACTGTATTTAGTGGGAGTCCCCTCCATGGAGTGTATATATATCCCCCTGTCTACACAACATGTACTGTATTTAGTGGGAGTCCCCTCCGTGGAGTGTATTTATATCCCCCTGTCTACACAGCATGTACTGTATTTAGTGGGAGTCCCCTCCCCTCCGTGGAGTGTATATATATATATATATCCCCCTGTCTACACAGCATGTACTGTATTTAGTGGGAGTCCCCTCCGTGGAGTGTATATATATATATATCCCCCTGTCTACACAGCATGTACTGTATTTAGTGGGGGTCCCCTCTGTGGAGTATATATATATATATATATATATATCCCCCTGTCTACACAGCATGTACTGTATTTAGTGGGGGTCCCCTCTGTGGAGTATATATATATATATTTCCCTGTCTACACAGCATGTACTGTATTTAGTGGGGGTCCCCTCCGTGGTGGGTACATATACCCCGTCTGCTGTGCATGCTATGTGTTCTGTGGAGTGATTTGCTTTCATACAGGGCGATGTTTACTAACAGTGTATGCTATGTGTGTTGGTTATCAACAGTTTGGATTTAATATAAAACTTCATAACAGCTGATATACCTGTAGAAACCCAGTTGAGAAAAGGTCCTTAGTTTCCCTTGCTTGTCATAAGAGGTAACTAAATAGGGTGGTCTTTCCAATGAGATAGCAAAAGCCTAGACCCAGTGTCACAACAGATATAACATTATAAAGATCCCTCTCTGCTCAAAAGCTGTAAGTTCAGAGCATAAGTGTAAATTTTGCAGCCTTTCACTGACAATGGTGACGACTCCATATGAGTGAAATGTTTTCAAGCGGAACATCAAACAATATACACCATAGTAGCCAATAACATTGTGTCATTGACAGTTGGCCTAAACTGAATTTGTAGCATGCATTTAAATTCAAGTTAGATTGCCAGCTAATGATATGTTTTTGTCTATCCTTAAACAGCTGTTTAAATAACCAACACTACTTTGTGACAAATCGAAACTTGCTGTTTTAGTGACCACAGTTTCAGGATGCTGGTATTTTAGTCGTTATGTGATGATATGATAGGATTGATTTAGCTAGAATTGTGAGTAAGCTTTCAGATCTAGAAACATGTAGTCATGCAGTATCCATCATTTCCATGACATCATCATGTCAAAAATTCTATGTCTGGAATTATGAAATTATCCAATGCCATTTTGATTTCTTTACTACAAACTTAACATTATTGGTAATCTCTATTCACTGGCAGCCTTAATTTCCATGCTCTTCCATGTTAATGATCTCTATTCACTGGCAGCTTTAATTCCCATGCTCTTCCATGTTAATGATTTAGATTTGTTTTCAAATGATCACATATTGTTTACTAGATGTTTTCCATTTTCATTTCAGTTGCGAAAAGCTTACTTTAAACAGTTAGAAGAAATCACTAGCCTAAAAGAGCAGATATCGTTAAAAGACAAACGGATACGGCAGCTAGAGGAAGAAATCTCAATGTTAAAAATCCCGGTCACTCGGGACGACGTCGGACCGGATCACAGTGACTGCTGAAGTGCCAACTCTCAAGTCCCCAATGTGCTAGTCCTTGTTCTCGCATTAACCATTCCAGCCAGTCCAAATGTAGGTGTGCATTTTCTTGACCAGTAGAACTACAAGTCGACAGAGACCGGTCTTGCGTTCAATGCACCTTTGAACTTTTAAACTTTGTTTCCACATTGTATTGCGTCCTGTTTTGGAGGTAATAGAGCTATAGCATGATTTCAAGAGACAATGATCTGGATGCAAAATTGAACATTTGAACTTTGCTTCTGAGTTGTAATGTGTTCCTGTTTTGGAGGTAATAGATCGATAGCAAGATATCATGTGACATTGATCTGGATGTAATCTATTTATAGCAAGATATCACGTGACATTGATCAGGATGTAATCTATTTATAGCATGATATCACGTGATAATGATCTGGATGTAATCTATTTATAGCAAGATATCACGTGACATTGATCTGGATGTAATCTATTTATAGCATGATATCACGTGACAATGATCTGGATTTGATCAGCCATGCGATGTGCCAGACAGTGAGTCCCTCTGTAAGTTTATGATTTTAGACACTCTAGAGTCTATTACAGTACAATAATATCAACACACAACATCACAAGACCTTTGCTAGTTTTGTGCTTGTGCTGTCAAAATGAGGGACGCGAATTTGGTGCGACTTTTAAACGGGAGATGAGTGACGAGAGGTTGATGTGACTTTATTGGGATATGGAAGGTGTCTTTTACCTGTATGCATTGTGGTATTATTATCTGAGATGAGTGACATTGTGAATGTATGTATATGGATTTTTAAAGAATGAGATACATTCCACGTTCACTAATCATCTGACTTTGATCAACCTCGTTTTTAATTGAATGTTTTGTGTAATTTAGAAATGCAGTAGTTGTGTATGTGGTTATTGCAGGGCAGTAGATTATGGACAATTGTACCATGTTCAGGACCATTTTTATTTTTAGCTCAGACCTACAGAAGAATATAGATACCTATGATGCATGCTTCCATATTAAATCTTATGTATAGTGATTTATTCACCAGTATAGTGTAACACGGTTATAGCAAACCTCCAGGGCTTGTGAAGAGTTGGGTCATTCTCCACTCATAGGCAAATTATTATTCCACAGTAAGTGTAAATTCATTATAACTGTGTTCATTATAAGCTTGTTGCACTGTACATACAGCTTTGTCACAGCTGCAGGAGACTTCCAAAGATCAATTCTATGAGTTACTGTAAAAAAAATCACGGTCATGATTTACATTTACTACAAGATTTGATAATTGGTAACAAAGATTGTCGTAACCAATGAGTGATTTTACAAACTGTGTTTTATTTATACAGGTACAGCAGTGTTGTTTTTTTGTGATTTTTATGTGATATTCAATGTGTACAGTAATCTCTATTCTTTGTTTGTTGACGTGTTCAGGGGTGGATCCAGGATATTTCAAGGTGGGGTTATAATTCACGATGTTAGAAACCAATTTTGTACTTGCAATTTTATTTAGTAGTCACAAACTCCTACTGTCAGATGGGATTCACTGTCAGATTGGATTCATTGTCAGATGGGATTTGATGGGATTCACTGTCAGATGCGAACCAATATTAGGGAGGAACCACTGTTAGATAGGAAATCCACTGTCATTATTGGGAAATCTACTGGTGGGAAATGAATGTTCATTACTAAAGAGCTAAGCATCAAAATGACTGAAATCGGTACTTGCAACACTTGTGGACATACTGGTATGTGACTAAAATTTGGTTTTAACATGGACGTTTTAATCTCCCTTTACAATTGTATCATAGAAGACAGAGTTCCCAGGTGCCTGACTTCCTGTAGTATACTTCCTCCCAGATAGATCCGCCTATGCTTACTGGTAATGCTTATTTAACACTGATTCATAATTTAGATTGTTCTGGACTGCACATGTTCGTGGTTGTGTTTTATCTCAGGCATTGAGGACTTTTTATTTTTGTATGTTTGTGTGCCAGATATTAAGTACATCTTCAGAGACATGCTTGTGAATGGTGAATCCATAATGTTATTAAAGAGGGAGGAAGTTCTTTGTTTGATATTTGCATGGACAGAGTTTAACAATTTTCGGAAAATTCCATCCTTAGATTTTTGGAGCTTTGGTGGGCGTTTCACAATGTTCTCATTTTTGTAACATTGAAAACACTGTAGAGATATGACTTCTGATACTAATGTGACAGAATTAAATTGATCGTAGATAAAACAAATGATTTCTAATACAGTTAAACATACTTATAGTGAAGTGCTAAGGCGAACAATTACAGTAAAACATGCTTATAATAGTGAAGTGCTAGGGCGAAGAATTTTATAGTAAAACATACTTGTAATTAATTGCTGGGGATGAACAATTCCAATTCATTATAAACGTGATTTGTTATACCTCAGAAATTTATAGCACAATTTAAAAATAACGGGAAATAAAAGTCACTTCGCTGTAAGCGTGAATTCATTATAAGAGTGTTTGATGTAATTGTGCTTTACTGTAAGTTTGAAATTATTATAAAAGTGTTTTATTGTATATTTACATTTTCTAAACTTGAAGGACATTTTGTTTGATTTGTTAAGGAAGTTACCTACTTGTAGAATATTAAAGTATACCTCTAATTAGACAGAAACTGCCAGACACAAATTGATGATTGTTTATATTGGTGATCACTCATTGGGCATTGTAACTCATTTTGCTCAGATAGAACTTTTAGAGTACAGATATACTTTTAAAAAGTGTATGGTAATGTAGACAATGTTCAGTTTGTCGTGATTTGATTTTAGTGAAGTTTTATGTTTTATGATGCAACAACTTGTGTATTCTGATTTCAGAATTACCCCCACCACTGAAAATATGCAACGTGTCCAAATGTTCTTGTCAACAGGAACATTAAATCAAATATTTAAATCAAATATTTGACCATGATAGACATCTTAATTTTTATAATCTTTTTACAATCTTTCCAGAATTCATTCCTGTTCATGTTGTATACAAAAAACAAAACTACAAACATTGATATTGACACATTTTAACACATTGCATATACATCACGCTATCATTGACAAGTATGAAACTGTTTTTAAACAGAAGAGGACTGCCTGTTGTATGAAAATAAGTCGTTATGATTTTATTTATGAAAATAAGTAATTCTGTGTTTTTATTTAAACTTGTAGCTCTGTTTCTTTTTATCAGAGCAGGTGATTCAGATTTTCTTTTAGCAGATAATGATAAGGTTTTATTTTTAAAAAGTAGAACTGATTCTTTTAATAAAACAAGTGAGTTGGACATTTTTTTTTAATCATTGCAAATAATTTTTATTGTTGGTCACATTTTTGATCACGGCAAGTAGAGCTAAGTTATGGTATAGACAAATTTAACTTATAATGTACATATTAACTTTGCTTTATATACATTCCGGGAACTTGCTGTAAATTAGATAGGAACTAGTGTGCATTTCTAGCGCTGTAGGAATATCGGGATACATGACTGAGATTATGAGTATAATAGATTTCTGCTCTATAGTGTGGCTAGCTTTAAACACATACAAGGGATGCTGTAGATAACAGCATGAGAAACGTTGGGGTTATTCGGACGACCGTTGTACTGATTTTAAATTCAGATCCTAACGTTGGACTTACATTACTGTAAGCAGTACAGACAAAGTCTAGTTATACAGTAAAAGACAGTTATTGCGAACCTCCTGCGCCATTAAAACAGCACAACAGACAAAGTCTAGTTATACAGTAGAAGACAGTTATAGCGAACCTCCAGGGCCATCAAAAACAGTTTCTTTTAACCAGGAAAATAAATACGACTTAAATTTGTTATAAGCTTGAATTCGTTATAAGCGTGAATTTGCAATAAGCGTGAGTTCTCTATAAGAGTGAATTCGTTATAAGCATAAATTCGTAATAATATTGCTTTACTATGTTGCTGCTAAATCATTCCAACTAATTGTCCAAAAATTATGATATCGAGTTACATGTATTTCAGCCATAGCCTAACTTTGATAGCGTAGACATAATTTAAGTAAAATAATATGTAGTTCACAAATATAACGTAGAATCTCTGTTCAAATTAAAATACGTGTGTCTTTCGTTACACAATCACAGATCTGTCTCATTCATCAGGAAAGAAAAACCAAACCCAATATCAATCCATATTCTATCAACAATGTTTGTTAAAATGTTATCCATCTATTAAAACTACCAAACGGAAGACCGTCAGCGTGTATGATAGGGTTATTATTGTGTGAGCAAAGAAATGAATGACAGCTTTTTATATATTTACTTGTATAATCAAAATGTAATACAGGAAGTATTGCTGCTATTCCGATGAACTGTATTTAGTATATACCGTTTGTCTATAACAGGTATACACTTTTTTATGTATTTTTTTTGTCTATAAGATGTATAGCATTCCATGTCTACACGTGTACGCATTATTGTAAATGAAAAGAAATAAAACGTTTTTGTATTTATTTGAATTCTTTATTTTGGACGCTGCAGATCTTCAACACTTTCGCTTGTATTAACTTACAAAGATTTCCTTTGTACAGTTTTGTTAACTCAAAGAATAAACATGTTAAATATAGATAAATTAATTCTATACACTCTTTAGAATTTTAGATAATACTATTATTTCTAATGTAAAGTATAAACTTTTTTTCCCATAAATACAATGTATTAACAAAAGCATTGATTAATGTAAAAAAAAAATGTTTCATTGTAATTCTAAATAAGGTATGGATGTGTTGGCTCATGACTTGTGAAAACTCGCGATTAAAAATATAGTTCTTGACACAGATTTTGACTACGCATAACTCCATTTACCTGATCAAGATATATGGCTTATGGCGGATGTAACCGGTCGACAGGGGATACTCTCTCTTCATACGCACCGAATTCCACCTCTGGAATGTCTAATGGCCCGTGTTTGCCCTATTCTTAAGTTGATCACTGTTTCGTATCTTCACATTTTTAGGTCAAAGTAATTAGTTGTGTAACCAAGTAACTCGGGATTGTTTTCGCGACATTCTCACAATATCGGCCGAATGTTGAGCCAAGTTGCCTACTTACCCAACTAATTCGGACATATAATCTCGACATTCTCTAAAAACATTGGCCCACTATTTTCTCATCTAACCTCGGTACCCTAGAATGATTGGTACAGTGTTGTGATGAAATCAGATCCTTACTGAGAAGCACGGGAGAATAATCGAAGGTTGTGGCGGCCACGATCGATGTTAGAATGCCACAGAAAATATCTTTTAACGATAATGGATGTATAATATTTAATATATACGATCTACATTTTCCCTTCCTTTAACGCTGATATTTGGAGTACCTTTGAACATTTCATGGATCGATGCCAATTTTTGTGAACTTGCAATCCGATTACGCTTCGGTAAAACGATTCCTGATTAGTCCTTTATTATTTGTCAATAATATGACCTCAAATACTCTGCTGTCAGATCCGTCTCCGGTGTAACAGTTAGAGAAGATCTGATCTTGATTCGCAACTTCCGAGATATCAGCTCTTTTGTGATGGAGGTATGTTCAGTATTCTGTTGAACGCTTTGTTGGGTACAATATGTATACATACAGTATAGACTGGCTATGTAAATAAGGATAACAGTTCTGAAAGCGTAGATTTTGTTTATATCAACCGTTGGTATACGTTAAACTGACCATATGAAGAATAATGTTTTTTTTTTAATTCAGCCATTGAATTAAATATGAAATTATTGTTTATTTTCTCTGCCACGCGAGTGATATTTTATCTAAGAAAGATGGTGATTATCGATTTTTGTTTGAGCTATTTTATTATCAAATACTCATATACTTAACTAAATGTATGTGTCCTTGCAGTTCGGGTGGTTGCATGATGACTGGTAATCACCCTTTAGACAATACATGATCGCAACGATAAGCATTTGCACGCACCGCGTGATTACGAAAACATATTGCGCCTCACCGTGCGTAAGAGGTCAATAAAGGGAAATAAGTATTGAGTGTTTATCTTCCTACATTGAAAATGTGTGTAAATCTTCGGAGCCTCGTTTGGGATTTAATTGTCCATTATGCCGTGAGTACATTCCCATTGATAATACCTTAGGTGAGCCAGAGAAGTGGGCAGAACTTTTCCCTGAAAACGATATATTGGGAAAACTTTTAAGGGAATCAGAACAAACACACTGTCAGGCTTGCTTACGACAGAGCGAAGTAGAGGATGCAACCGATTTTTGTTTCTTTTACATGGAATATTTGTGCAAATTGTGTACAAAATATCATAGAAGAAGTCTAAGAACACTTGACCATAAGATAGTACCAGTGAATGAAATGAAAGGAATGCATATTACACCGAGAATTGGTAGAGAAAATATGTGTTCAACACATCAGGATAGAAAACTAGAGCTATTCTGTAACGATCACGAAGAGCCATGCTGCGCAATGTGTGTCAGTACGGAACACAGAACATTCGAAAGTGTTGATGCTATAAAGAAAACTGCTGAGACTCTCATAGAGATTCTTAGTCATAATTTCGACAGCCTGTCAGAAGACACACATTCTTGAAAACAAATTAGTAGATGCAAAGAAGGAACAAGAAAGGTTCGTTACAGAAATGGATGCTAAAGCAGACCAGATTACAGAGAATACCACGAGAGAAATTCGCGTTGCTATTAATCACTTGCAGTATCTGAAAAATGAGTATCTAACGAAAATGGCTACTGCTGGAAAGAGAAATAAGGAAAAATACTAAAAATGCATAGACATCCTATCAGATGGAATTCAATGCACAGATTACTGTTACAGAAATATTGAGGACTGTAGAAAAAGTCAGGATGACATCGATATGGTTGTGAAGGACTATAAAAGCAGAAAAATATTTGAACAACTCAAAAATTACGAATTTACACAAATACGCACAGGGCTTAAGGAACGAAAGGATCCTATTTTGGAAGATAGCATGGCTCTTGAAAGTTTTTCTGATGCAGTATTTTCAGAGTCCGTATTTGATGTCAAGTCCGATCTGAGAAAAGTTGAGTTATCTTTATAAAATCATTTTAGCACTGATGCAGGGTGCGTACGTAATGGTACGTTTTTATCAAATGGAAAGTTCGCTCTATCATGGCTGTCAACAAAAAGCGGGGTTGTAAAGGGAGCAACAATGGTAAATGCTTCTTTTATAACAAAATGTTTGCGTGCACACGATCCATTGACTCGTTCTCGGAATCTTTCGGTCTGTGTGAAAAGGCAGGGGAATTATTCGTGACATGCCACGGTTCAACATATATCGAAAGGGTATCACTTTACTCCCATTTCAAATTGTCAAAGAGGATATCAACTAGTCTTCCAAAACACTTTGGAATAGCAAATAAGGATGCTTACTTTTACTGTGCATGCAATGACAAAATCGCGAAGATAAATGAGTATATGGAAGAATGGTGAAAGAGTACAGCGCAGAGACTGCCGTGAAGCACATCATCGCCACGAAAAAAACACATAATATACAGTAACAGAAAAACACACGTCGTAACGGCTATTACAGATGGTGGTTAAACCGTGTGGAAATACGACAGTCCACACCGTAAATCTCTATGTGGCCTTGATGCAGACTCTGGTGGTAATATCTGTATCGCTGGTAAATCCAGTGACAATGTCCATGTGTTGTCCAGTGAAGGAAACATAATTCGAATTTTTGAGGACATTCCGAGACCAGACTATGAAAATAAACAAAGCGAAAATTATCTGTTGCGTGTGCAGAAATCGAAAACACATCAAAATGTACGAATTCAAGTCCCAGCGCTGCTCTCAGTATTGTGATGGAGTGAAGTTTATACAGAATTCGAAATAGTAAAAATTCTGTATAATCAAATGTTGGTGTAGAATGACAAGGTCGTGTTGCACCCTAGAATATGAACAACAAATATGAAATTTTGATTGTCTGTAGTATGGTAGTTGTTGATTAATTAAAAAGAATAAAAGAACAAACAAATGAATATCACAAACAGCGAAAAAGCCCATGACGTCTACCGACCCTGAAAAAAAAAGAATGAAAGGTGAAGATAAGGAACAGTGATCAATTTCATAATTCCTATAAGAAATACAAAATAGAGAGTCTAGGCACCTCATCCCACCTCTGGTGTGTCCAGGGAACCGTGTTTGCACGATTCTCTGTTTTGTTTTGCTAATAGGAGTTATAAAATTGATGAATGTTCGTTATATTTCATTTCCAGTTTTATACACCCGTCATTATGCTATGGCGCTGTCCGGCTGGATGTCCGTCCATCCGACCCGGGTCATGTTTTCCGGAGTTTTTTCCGTAACAAATGCATGTACAACTTTGAAATTTGGTCACAATTATTCCCTCAAGAATTGTAAGAGTGAGTTTGCATTTCAGCTGGATTGGTCTATCTTTGACCTACTTTAGGGCTATAAGTAGGTCAAACAGTTTTGCGGACTTTTTTCCGTTACTGATACAGATATTGCACTGGAAGTTTAACATAAGCTTCCTTTCAGAGGAACACGAGTTCAGTTTGCATTTCAGCTGGATTGGTTCGTCCGTCCGTGACCTACATTAGGACTAAATGTAGGTCAAATAGTTTTGCAGTTTGTTTTTGATTATGGATACGATATTGCCCTGATACTTAGTCATCGGCTTCTCTCAGAGGAATACAAGTTCAGCTTGCATTTCAGCTAGACTGGTTCATCTTTGGCCTACTTTAAAAAAAAAATAGATCAAACAGTTTTCCGGGCTTTTTTTTCAATATAGATACAGATATTACCCTTGCACGTTGTCAAAGGCTTCCTCGCAGAGGAATACAAATCCAGTTTGCATTTCAGCTGGATTGGTCCATCCTTGACCTACTTTTTTGAAAAAATAGGTCAAATGGTTTTCCAGGATTTTTTTCATTACGGATACAGATACTGCCCTAATATTTAGTCAAAGGCTTCCTCTCAGAGGAATACAAGTTCAGCAGGAATGGTCTATCCTTGACCTACTTTTGGACTAAAATAGGTCAGACGGTTTTCGGAGCTTTTCCATTACGGATGGAGATATTGCCCTGATATTTAGTCAAATGTTTCCCCTCGGAGGAAGACAAGTGCAGTTAACATTTCAGCTGGATTGACGCACTAGGACCTAGAGTAATTTATGGATAGAAGTAGGTCAAACAGTTTTCCAGATTTTTTTTGGTTTGATGACAGGTATTGCTCTGAAATTTAGTCACAATCTCCCTTTCAGTGAAATACATAATCTATTAACACTTTAAACATTTCCATTTAATTGGTGCACCATTACCTACTTTAGGGCTAAAAGTAGATCAAATGATTTCCTGAACTTTTTATCATAAATAAATATTGCATCAACATTTTGTCACAACCTCACTTTCGGTGAAAATTTATTACATAATCAGTTCACATGTGAGATGGATTGGTGCACCACGAACCACTTTAAGTCTTCTCTATTCAGAATGTGTGATGTATCAATTCAGAGTGCACAATATGCTTCTAGGTTGAATTTCACTGTCCGACGGGCGTATATTCTACCGTTTGCAGTACTCTTGTTATATATTGTTAGGGAAGGATCTGACAAACAAGTTGATGGTACAAGGGTTTCAACAGTCTCGATTGAAGTAAGCATTTCGCAAATTCTATGGTCGTTATAACGATCTAGTTCGTCAATACAACTTTCATTGGGTCAAATGCTGTCTGACGTGTTTCATACCGATTGTTGAGCCGTTCTTGGCACACTGATTTTGACTGCAGATAACTCCATTTACCTGATCAGGATATAGGGCTCACGGCGAGTGTGACCGGTCAACAGGGGATGCTTACTCCTCCTAGGCACCTGATCCCACCTCTGGTATGTCCAGTGGTCCGTGTTTGCCCAGCTCTCTGTTTTGTTTTGCCTATAGGAATGATGAAATTGACCAATGTTCGTTACCTTTCATTTCGAGTTGTTATATATTGTTAAGGAGGACGTGATACTTATTCTGTTGAATACACCTTTATTTCGCAAAACTTTAAAATTATCCTTCCAATTTGCCAATGAAAAATGTAACAAATACTGGGGTGTACAAGCAAAACAACTACCAGTACAATGAAAAGATCAAATCAGTAAAAGAAAGATTTATGTCAAATCTATGGTTTTATTTTATTTCTTTTGATATCAAATTCAATGTTATGTCCTCAGTGTTTGTGATAAACAACAATGTTTTAAGAAGATTTTCTGACATTGTATAGCACTGTCGCTGTTGTTGTTCAGAATCAATACAATGTCATGTTCCTGGGAAACTTAAACTTCAAATACTCTTAGGTCTTTAAGATTACTACAAACACATATAACACCCATCTCTTCATTTAATCTAAAGAAGATTGGTTTTGAGATGTCTTCCAACACCCTAATGAGTTCACCGTTTTCAGACAACACGTGGACATTGTTGCTATCTCTTCCTGTAACGTATATGTTACCGACAGAGTCTTGATCGATTCTAAATGGAAATTTCAGGTTACGATTTGTATACTTCCAGGCAATGTTTCCCTGATCGGTAATCGCCGTCACGTTGTTTATCTTCCAATCACTGCACACAATAAGACCAGTGTTTGTTGCAAGTATGTTGATATTATTTACCCCTTTTACGTTATATGTTTTCAATACCCTACTCGCGTTATCGATTTTAATGATTTTCGATCCGCACGCAACATATATGTCGCCCCTCCTGTTTGTTATTCCAAAAACGAATTCAGTCATGGGAATACTTCGAAGTTTGTGAAAATCTGATGAAGAAAATACTTCAATACTTTTTGAGTCACTGCAAGTCACGAGGACTTCTTCACCCTTTTCTACCAAACCGAATGGTTTCTTAAGATGTTCACCAAATATGCTGGAGACCCAATGTTTGTCAAAAGACACGCATTTTCCATCATCTCTGTAATCCGCTATCACAAAAGTGCCATTGGACAAAAATATACCATCGTACACGACAGCCCCATCAATGCTAAATTCCTTTATCAAAGACATTTCTACAGTTCGAACATCAAAATAAAGTTGACGAGAGGATTCGGTATGGTGAACATCAGAAAGAGCTGTCATATTCAAAATTTCCGTTAAAATGGGATCCTTTTTCGTAGAGATCATGATGCGCTTTCGTGAAAAATTCACGTGTTTTAAATGTTCGTACGTTAGTTTCGACGTATGAAACTTCATCATGAACTCCGTTTCATTTTCACTGATTCGGGCTTGCTCAAACATTTTGCTGCAATACTCTGCACATTGTATTCCATCCGTTAAGGTGCCTATAGATGTTTGCAATTTTTCCTTGCTTTTCTTCAGAGAACTGGATATTTCTTCAATATGTTCATGTTGCAATTTCTGCAAGTGGTCAAGAAGAGTTTTAAAATCCGCTTCCGATCTTGCTATCATTTCATCAACCGAATTTTCGATTTCCGTTATATTCTTTTCTTCTTCGTTTTTGGCATTTTCTAATTTACTTTTAAACTTGTTTACATCATCCATAATGGAGTCAACCTTGCCACTTTCCTTAAAAACACGTACAGCATTTTCAATAGTATCAAACTGCTCACATTTCCTATGTTCCATGCCACCACACATTGCGCAACAGGGCTGTTCGTGATCAAAGCAATATAACCTAACCTTTTCATCCTTATGCGTGGCACAGCTGTTGAAATATCAACAATGGATCTTCTGTTCGCCGATTTCAGTTCATTCAATGGAAATACTTTGTGGTCTCATGACGACACATTCTTCCTGTTGTACTTCGTACACATTTTGCATAAATGTTCTAAACATGAAAAGCAGTAGTCCGAGGCCTCCTCTTCTTTTTCTCTCAAACATGACTCACAAAGCAATTGGTCTGATTTTTCCTCAACATTTCATTCACAGGAAAAAGCCCCGCACACTCGTCTGGCTTATCGAAGGCGCCAGGACTGGGGATATACTCACGGCATAATGGACAATTAAATCCCAAACGAGTCTCCGTAGATTTACACAAGCTCACAATGTAGGAAGATTAACACCCGTGACAAAAGGAATGTGTACACGGTAAAAACCTCGGCGACTTGAACTTTTCGAAACATATAGAACACAATGTAACATCGTCCATCGAAGAACTGTCTGGTGATGTTGCCATCTTTATATTACAAATCAACTTTCGGTTTCATTTCAAATTCGGCGAATTTGTCGGAACCTCAGCGTTCTAAATTTTCTAAAATAACGGAATACACCGTGATGTCTGTTGATGAAGTGTCGATTGCCAACAAGCACGCAAGGCTTAAATTTCTCTGTTCTCCTTGTAGATCTATAGTCTAAAATATCAAATATTCGCAGCCAACCTCGAGGTGTAGAAACAGGACAAGATTGTGACGTAGTTTCTAGGGACATGGAAATAGCAATGCCAGACGAAATTTCAAAATGATTTTTTTTTTAAATTTTGTTGTGGGTATTTTCTATGGCCTTTTTGAAAATCAGAACAGAAAAATTAACTTGATACATGCATATGTAATGAAATGAGAGACGATTTAGAATAGCACCCGTGTGGAATATAAAAATTAAACTTTGATTCACAAAAAGCAGTTAAAAGCATCCCAAGACAAATTTATTAATCAAAAAGTCAAATTTCTATATGTCATGACAATCAAGGTGATGGATATGCATCTATACTAGTACATTAACCAAAAAATGAAACAAACCTACCACTTATAAACTTGATAAAGTCATCATTTTCAATCAGCTTTAAAAGAAATAGAGATGAATTTAATGTTCAAAATCTGTAATGCAAATTTCATATAAATTCATGTTGTTTTGAGCTAAAATTGACAGTAATAATAAGTTTTGTATAATATATCAACATGTTCAATGTATATAATGCCCATGAAATACTTAAGTTTCTTACTAAAATTCTACTTTTGGCATGAAAATGATATTGATGAGTAGAGAGACACTGTATTATCTATAACTTTGATATAATCAATTTATCATGTTTATAAGGCTGATTTATATTTTTTTCCATATGGATGTAATGTTTAAAAACTATTGAAATATTGAATGTTAGTCAAAATATGAATAACATGAAACAGAAGCAAATGTTAGTCCATAATTATTCAACAACTTAAAGGAATTGAACATGAAAAAAATATTTGTTGCATAATAAACTTAAAAGACCTCCTGAAACTGAATAGTGTTGCCTAAATCTAATTTGCTTGTTTCTATTACGAGATTTGATCAATTGAACACTCCAAGTTAAAGGTTTATGGAGGTCATCCATTATTTCCCAGTATGTTCTTGTGCTCTGACGTAAATGAGACACATTGTTGTTGACTGGGGCACTGTTATACAGCAGAAAAAGTTTATGGATTCATATTAGAATTGATGGATAAAGTTTTGGAGCAAACAGAATTGAAATCAAATCTAATTACAATGCATTAAGAAAAAGAAGAAAACACTCCCACAAAATATTTGCAGCTCCTCCAACTTCTGAACTTACTCAGTACACTGTATGTTTCAAGTTTCCATATCAATTAATTTCATTAGATTTTAAATATTAAGGTGACTGTATCATAAAAGTATTGCAATGTAGGCATGTAACTTATATACTTTATAACAATTTATGTACATGGACCACCGATAAATTTTGGAGATTCAATTTACAATTATATTCTTTATTGACATTAAAAAAATACTTATTTGCTAATATTTAGAATCTGAATCAGAGTCTGATGTTTTTTAAAAAGAAATCCTACATAATTGCGGTGCTCTTTTGGAAATGCTCCCTTAATTTATGTTATAACAATTAAATGATGGTAAAACTACTCTGATTTTTTCCCCAAGAGGCTGACCGCGTTTGACCTAGTTGATAAGCTGTCTGTAGGCCATAAACCTTGATAGCATGTCTGCGACAGAATTGTTACTGTATTCTATCACATGTGTTGGAAATGTTTACACACAAATGCCATGTTGTGTTAAGATTTTAATACATGTGGATACAGAAGGTATTTTTCATTTTCGTGTTTTTCTTACTTGTTTAATAAGTTGTTAACCAGGTCCTCTGAGACCCCTCTCTGGATACATATTAAATCCAAGGATAAATGTAAGCTGTATCAATTATAACAGGACTTCGACACACAGTCTTAAGATATGGGTGAAGAGAACTGCACATTAGGTGTATATTTATGCAATCTAGCTGACACATAATATTCAAACTCATGACAATAAAGACACCCCTTGAATGTACATAGTTACATTGTACAATTTCCACAATTACATCAATCAAGGAAAATTAACCTCTCATTAAAATCAACTGCTGGTGAAGAACCATTATTCTGAGAAGCAACTTCTTCCTCTGTAACATCAGGTTCAACCTGATATCCCATATCTAATTCACTCTCTGCTGATGCCATTTTAACGTTGATGCTTACAATGTGCCAAAAATACACACAATGTGTCCTACTAATGTCAGCTTCAGTGCTGCCCTCTAGTGGATGATAAGAAATAACCCAGCAGGGATGTAATATTTTGTTCAACATGGCAGCCCCCAAGCATTGAAAAGATTGGTTAATCTTTATAAAATATCTCCCTACTGAAGAAAGCTTCATCTTAGTGATTTTCAGAATTCATTATATGCATCAAAATGACAAATTAAAAACCCTTTGTCACATTTGCATGTTCACTTTCTTTAGGCTAAAATTAAGTGGGATACCAACACATCAAAAATCCAAATTATAAGTCAAAATTGTTTCCTTTCTCCAACTAGGCAATACGATAATGTCCAGCATATTTGCACCCCCCCACTTTTGATAAATAAAATGCAATTGAGACAAATGAGCAAATCCAATAGTCTTTGTGTTGCTATCCAGGTAACCAATTTAACCTTGGTCTATGCTGAGCATTGAAACAAAATGCATTCAATCAGCAGGAACAAAAATGAAGAGATCTAATAAATATGAACTAGGTTGTTAAAGAACCCTGAACTCTGAACAGGAATTTTGAATAAAAACTTACAAAGAAATAGCAGTAACCTCCATCTTTAAAACATTTCAAGAAATATTGTCTGAAAAATCTTGTACAGCATTATTCAAGTGCAAATGTATATACATATTTACATACTTATATATAAACCAATGCATACTGTGGACATATTGCCAACTAACTTATGTCTAATCTTTTTCAATGAGAATTTTCAGGTCACCTTTCTTAACGTCTTCAAAAAGATAATAAGCATAGATGACCTCATCATTTGTGTATTGCACATTGTACCAATGAGGGAATTCTGGCACATCTTATATTACTTTTCCATTGTATGTGCCATCTGTGAATTTATGTTCGATGCGTTTGTTGACTAATAATGGCATCCCTTAATATGCAATATCATGCGTAGGTGAACGTAATGTGTTTCTCACTAATTCCAACAAGTTTGAATTCAAACCATTGGTCGAGAGTTTCTCGTATATCCCGGTTGGAAGCCTCCTTGAGAAATTATATATTTCCTTTTCAGGGTGTTTTTGCTTCAGAATACTTTTCCTAAATTTCAAATGAGTTGCTAGTGCTTTCCTTCTTTCCACATCACTTGGTAATCTGTCTAAACCCTCATCAATTTCAGCAATTGATTGCCGAAGTCCGTAATAACAAATTAAGTTTGTCAAAGACTCATTTTTCTGTACCCTTACTCGCTCCAAGCGTTCTAATTCTTCTTGTTTCTTCAACTGCTCTTGACGTTTCATTTTGATTTCCAAAATGCGTTGTTGAAATGGAAGACGAATGGCTCTACCCTCCTTCTTTGAGTCAGTTAACAGTTTGTTTTGTTCCTCTGCACTTAAACTGTCTAACCATGATCTTGTTGTATTATGCGAGTACATTATAAATGACTCATTGGTTAAAATGGTAGCATTTGGTCTATATGGCATCAGTTGATCTAACTGACCAAACAAATATTCTGGCAATTTATTGTGTTTCATCACAGATTTTGTCATTTGGACAAGCTCATGTAATGGTTTGTCGAAGATCCCACCTGGCAAATGCTCAGGTATGAGCCTACACAGTCAAGTGTGTAATCCTCTGAAGATGCATTGCAGAATTGGAATAAGAAGGTCACTTGTTGTATCATCATCCGAAGTAAGCCTCCTCTTCACATAATCTTCTATGTCTGACACATCAAATGGAATCATTTACCCATGGATAAACTCTACTGTGATAGTAGCATCTTCCGTTGCAGATCTAAGAAATCGCATGAGAGTTTGGAAATGAAGATTCATATCTAAGATATGTCCTGACGATTCCAGAAGTCGTCATAATGGTGCGGTGACAAACTTAGATTTCAAACCCAGAGTTCTGGCACCTGCAGCATATAAATCTTCCTTGATATCAATATTTACAGCTTTGATAAGATTGTTTTGGGTACCTTCAATGTTGTCCAGGAAATGGATGATGTCACTGCGGTGATAAAACACTGTTTGACCGAGAAGAAAAATGAAGATAAAACGGTTATGCTTAAAGCGCAATATAAAGTTGTTCTCTTTTTTCTCACTAAGGTGAGTTTTCCAAAACAAGCTTACACCATTTTCCTCGTCCTCTCCAACAGTAAACGCTTTAGATGAGGTCCTCAATAGTCTTAATGTTCCACTTTCTTGTCGATGAAACATTTTAAGTTCTGGCAATGCACCAGATCCTATTGCTTTCCCATCTAAAAAATTCCTTTCAAACTTCTTGAGTGACTCTTCGGCTACATCAGCCATTCCAACAAATAAATGGAGTCCACAAAAGAAGTTATTCATTGAGTTGATTCCAATTTTCAATGATTTGTGACAAAATATCACTACGGTATTCATCTAGTAGTTTATTAAAGTTCTTTTCTGTGCTGGCTCGATCCGACATAATATTTTGAATGTTTTTAAGGATTTGGAGTCCAACATTACTATTATCGCTTTTGTCACATAGAGTTGATATCATGAATAATTTCACGAAATGTATCCAATGTACATGTACCGTTCTTATTAAACATTTCTCTTAGACCCATAACCAATGAGTTTTGCTTCTCATCTGTAATGATGTATGATTGCATTGTCGTCCCATATTTACACGTTTCATCCGTGTAGAGCGTAGTATTAGGTTTGTCTTTCACTTCACACGCAAGTTGTTTTTTTGCAATTGATACTTTCCTGTCCACTATCGAGTCAACTGTAGGACGAGATGGGAGCTTATTTGGTACTTTCCCACACATCGTTGCAACTTCATTGATTACAGGTAGAACCTTTTTACTTGCAACCTTCAAGTCAGTCAAATTCATGATACATTTCACAGCATCATTTGTATATTCCCTTTTCATTTTATCAAAAAGGACTAAATTCCTGTCACTACTATCACTATCAGCTAATACAGTTTCTAGGTATTGCACACTACTTTCCATTTCAGCATTACTGTCCTTCAATTTATTGTTCTCTGTCTCTAAATGATCTAATTGATCCTTGATGGTTCCTTTACCAAAGTCTTCTTTTAAAACATTTATGTTCAATTCCAAGGCCTTCAATTTTTCCTCTATGACTTTACTATGTTTCATACTTTCCTTATACTTCTTATATGAAACGTTCAATTGATTAGTTACCTTTAATTTTTGAAGCCTTTGTTTAAAAGTTTGGCGGACTTTTTTTTTAATATTTTTGGTTTGTTTTTGCGACTCTTTAAGATCAACTTTCAATTTCTTCATTTTTTTCTTTACTATCCATTCCTCTATCCAACTTGCGCTTTAGCTTTTTATTTTCCTCAGAAAGAAAACTTATTCTTTTCCTTTTTTTTCGCACAAAAGCTTGTTTTTTTTTTCAACCTCTTTAACATAACTTGTCATCTGTTCTGGATATGATTGATGTTCCAGCTGTACTTTCATAACGGACGTAGCTGTCGAATTCGAAAAACGCAAATTCCTGAAATCATTCCTTTGAGTCCCTCTATGCTTATTATCATTCTTTATTACTCTATACATTTTGGTAGTAAGTGCCTCTTTACTAACTTCTAATCCAGTCAATCTGCCTAAAACATTAATCATTCATGAAATTTCTCTTTCCTTCTCTTTCGTGTACATGTATCTAAACAAGTCAATAATATGTATATTGAGTAACAAACTCTGATTGAGTCTAGGCAATTCTTCATTTTCATTTTCAAGGTTATCTTTATTTAAACCAATGTTTTTCAATGAATCCATTGTTTGAATGATATGCCACTGCCAATAATGTCTACAGAACTAATTGTCAAAATACAAGCAATCACTTCTTAATAGGACAGTTCCAGAAACAACACTTCGTGTATTTTTTTTAATTTGGAAATTGGGAAACCACAACTCTACCCATAAACAGTCCACTTGTATTTGTCCCCAATGTTCCTGTTACAAGTGTCTGTGATTGTTTGTCCACATGTGATACAAGTTCTTGTTTGTTATTGTATGTGATCAAAGTTTGAATTTGTTTGCAATTCGAATCTCTTTCGCTGGGACATACATGTTCAGTATATATATTTTCTGAACATACACTCTGAATGGGATTCCCAACGGTCTGAGTGCTGATGTCAACTTTCAAACACTTTTTTCCTTTTATGGGGACGCAATATACTCTGTGAACCTGAATCAGAATCTAGTTCAAAAGAAAAATGCTTTCTACCTTTGAACTGCACATCAACTGACTCTGTTTGGCTCTTGCGTGTCAGAATCTTCTCCTACAATCTAAAATATTAAACAATTATAGCACCTTTTCCTTTAATAATTAATTATTAGGATTCAATTGTGACATAGTCAAATTTTTCTATTATTCTACTGCAAAATTGAGCAATAAGATAAGATAAGATATTCTTTATTTCCTCCAAATTAATGGAGAGTATATCATAATCAAATTATAAACTTATTTGAACAGAACAGGAAAAAAACAAACATATTTATAGTAGTTTCAGGTCATAATGATAATGATAGGAACAGAATATTCGATGTCATGAAAATTTATAATAAAGCGAATATAAATCGCAATCGACTGTAGATGTGTTCTAGGGTTTTATAAGACATTTTTTGGGATGGTTAAGTACACGACGATTTGCCCACGGATTTCCTCCGACCAAACCTCCGGTGTAGGGGTGCATGAGAGTTACGGACGTTTTAAATTATTTTATGTCGAAATACTTCATCTTCATTATATCTGTAGTTTGGAGATTAAACTTATGCTATATCACCTTCATATTTGTGTAGTCGATCATTGAAGTCGAAAAGAAAATCTGACAAAAATTCGATTGCCCTTACTTACCATGTCTTTTGACTTTTTCCCGGGAAAATTTTCACTTACAATGAGTTCAAGGTCATAACGTTAAGAATATCCACCAATCAAATACTCTGATAGTGTAGGGAACGTGTCAAGATGCGTAATTGAGCAGTTGGGTTTACAGAAATTATGCTTTCAACAATGCTAATGGAAACCTATGCGTACAAAAATAAGCCTAATTTCATTTTGTTAAGGTTTAAATTCTATCAAATATAAAGACTAGAATAACAATAATGACACGTGGTTGACAGTAAAGGTATCTATATTAAAATATTAGAAATACTAAATCTTGAAGTACACTCTATTTTCAAAATATAGGAGCTCCCTAATAATTTGTTACAGAGCTATACAGCTCTCTGAAAAAAGATATTGGGAAATATCAGAGAGCTACAGATTAAACCCTTCGAATTACCACGCGAAAAATGCGTATGGTTGATGCTTTATATCGCTGGGTTTTTTGTTGTTGCTCTGTTGTCTCATAAATTTAATATAAAAATCTAAACATTTTATCCTGCTATACTTGAGTCCAAACATATCTTCAAATATTCAATAAAGTCACATGCAACATGAAAACTCACAGCTTCAAAGGATTTCATTTGTTGATGTAACCATGTCTGATCTGTTTAAATATTTTGAGAGAGCTTCAGACCTGCAGCTACCCAATAATAAACGGCGGACAATTTACATGCGTACATTTCATATTTAGAATGGCTCCAATAGGCATTTCATGTAAAGCCTGATTTCACCATCGGAAAAGCAAGACTCTCAATTAACGTATATGCTTACTCCTCCTAGGCACCTGATCGCACATCTGGTATATCCAGGAATAAGTGTTTGCCCAACTCTCTATAGTGCATTGCTTATACAAAATGAGAATGATCATTGATCGTTATCTTCACATCTCATACATGAATAAAAAGATGTACTTTGATACGATTTCATTTTTGTTAAAGTTTTCCATTGAATTTTCAAATACAGAGTTGTGAATAATGCAAAAATTAAGGAGTTCCATGGGAATATTGTATGATATATATGTTTTTTAAACATTATAAAAACATTTATATATAAGTATATAAATTTAATAAGAAATTATTTTAAGCTATCATTTTCCCTTAAAGCCACGTTCTTGAACTTTCAAACTGAAAACAATCTCAACATAACGTCGATTGGAGCAAACAATGCAACCATTAACAAATATTTACACGAGACTGAAATAACCTAGATGAACTGATACGCGCACTATACAGACGTGGCTTTTGTTGGAATATTTATAAATCATTCAAACGACCTCGATAGATATCCTGTCAAATTTATGTTTACCTTATTTGCTAGTGGAATGATCAAAATGAAAGTTAGATATATTTAAAAAATGACGATAACTTTTAAACAATTGTCACTATCAGCAATCTATGGCGTGTATACGTTTGTAAACACTAGCATTTATCCTGACGGAAGAGCTGGGATAGCGATTCTTCGTGGAATCCTTCTAGAGATCATTAACAAGCAATACACGTGTAGTTACTAGATTGCGTACATGATGTGAACGACTTTCGTTCTTGTATAGGACAATTCTTAAAACAATACTAATGAAATTACTTCTCTCTTATCTAGAGAACATATATTGTAGGAAGAAATCATCATCACACAACCACCAATGAGCGTGGATGGATACAAGTAAACAAATGAAAAATCATTGATTTTATAGCCATTTTCAAAATCTAAACAGACATTTTTCACATCCAATTTCACTGTAATAAAATTGTCTGTCATTATCTGGTGGTAGGTAGGTTGTAAAATTCGTTAAAATCAAGAAAATTGTTAAACTGAAAATTGTAGTCAATTATTCTGTAGTACATTTGAGAACAGCGTCCTAAATAGGACGCCTACTAAACGAGGTTGACTACGTAACATCGTCTCGTGAAAATAAAGATAACCGACTACATACAATCTGATCAAATATTGCTGAATAAACAAACCGGGGAAGGATAAGAGTGTTGACTGATCAGGTTATTATCTAAATTTTGTGATATATCAATTGCGTACACCTATTTGAGTAAGTGACAATTTACAAGTCAATGCATCGAAATCATGCATACTGAAATGGCGTGGATACAAAATGGTTTACAATCAAAATAGAAAAAGATTTTAATTTCATACAATAAATTAGAGCGTTTGATGTCATCAAAATTACACGTAGTCTTTAGATATTCTGGCTAATGAGTAATTGGTGTTGATGGCAAAAATCCAAGATGGCGACTGTTTTACCTTGTTATGTTTCTGTTTTAGAGAGAGAAGAAAAATGACGATTTTTCTAATTTTCTATACATGTATATAAAATAAGCAATATAAATCATTTGATGAACCATCATGTCCTGTCTGTGTATTTGTTGACTCGTGTACAGGTACGCTTGTTAGTAGATGTAACAGTGTACCTAACAGTGTACCACTACACATCTAAACATGACATATGTAACTGTAAACACCTACACATCTAAACATGACATATGTAACTGTAAACACCTACACATCTAAACATGACATATGTAACTGTAAACACCTACACATCTAAACATGACATATGTAACTGTAAACACCTACAAATATAAACATGACATATGTAACTGTAAACACCTACAAATATAAACATGACATATGTAACTGTAAACACCTACAAATATAAACATGACATATGTAACTGTAAACACCTACAAATATAAACATGACATATGTAACTGTAAACACCTACAAATATAAACATGACATATGTAACTGTAAACACCTACAAATATAAACATGACATCTGTAACTGTAAACACCTACAAATATAAACATGACATCTGTAACTGTAAACACCTACAAATATAAACATGACATATGTAACTGTAAACACCTACAAATATAAACATGACATATGTAACTGTAAACACCTACAAATATAAACATGACATATGTAACTGTAAACACCTACAAATATAAACATGACATATGTAACTGTAAACACCTACACATCTAAACATGACATATGTAACTGTAAACACCTACACATCTAAACATGACATATGTAACTGTAAACACCTACACATCTAAACATGACATATGTAACTGTAAACACCTACAAATATAAACATGACACATGTAACGGTAAACACCTACACATCTAAACATGAAACATGTAACTGTAAACACTTACACATATAAACATGAAACATGTAACTGTAAACACTTACACATCTAAACATGAAATATGTAACTGTAAACACTTACACATCTAAACATGAAACATGCAACGGAAAACACCTACACATCTAACCAACAAACATGTAACGGTGTATACCTACACATCTAAACGGGAAATATGTAACGGTAAACACCTACACGTTAAATATATAACAGTGTAAACCTACAAATCTAAGCAACTAACATGTAACGATAAACACCTACTCATCTAAACATGAAATATTCATTTTTATTGTTTAGCAATAAAACAAATAGCAACAATAGGATTTAATCCACAAAATACTGTGTACATTATGACTTCGTGCTACCGGCTAAAAATGATTGAAAAACCCCATGGAGGTACGGATCCAAAAAATTTGAAGAAAAGAAATATTTCTTAGCATTCCTACAGTTTGATTATGAGTACATGGTTCATTTAATTCCATCTCAGGGTTTGAATTGATGACCTAGGATAAAACGTTTTACATGGTAGCAGACCAAATACAATATCGAATGTAAACCAGCAATTTTACGCCTACTTAAAACCAGTATTCATCTTGTTTAAATATCTAATAAAAATATGGAGAAGACTAATTCAATAAACAATTACTATCAAGATGAGCTGTAAGATTCGTAACATTCAAGAAAATAGGTAGAATTAAATTTTAGTATATTATACCGTAATAAATTAGAGAACAGTCGTACTAAATTGGACGCCTACTAAACGAGGTTGACTACGTCACATCGTCTAATGAAAATAGAGATAACCGACTACATACAATGTTATGAAATATTGCTGAATAAACAAACCGGGGAAAGGATAGGAGTATTGACTGATCACGTCATTCTCTAAATTTTATAAAATATCAATTGTATATACCTATTCGAATAAGTAACAAGTAAATGCATCGAAATCATGCATACTGAATTACCTTTGACACAAAACAGCTTGCAATCAAGATCGAAAAAGATTTTAATTTCGTACAATAAATCAGAGCGTTTAACACCATCGAAATTTCAGGTAGTCTCCAGAAATTCCCGCTAATGACTAATTGGGGTCCATGGCCAAAATCCAACATGGCGACAGTTTTACCTTGTTATTTTTCTGTTGTAGAGTGAGAAGAGAGATTACGACATTCTTATTTTATGTCCTGTACAATATAACTTGGTGGAGCCGGCTAGAATAAGTTAAAAACTCCATGCGAAGTGGCGGATCTAGAAAATCTGAAGTAATGAAAGATTTCTGAACATTCCTACATTTTCATGATCAATACATGACTCAGTTCATTGAGTCCTGGGACTTAAATTGGTGACACAGGATAAAACGTTTTTAAATGTTTGCAGAGCAAACACGATATCGAATTTAAACCAGTTATTTTACACCTAGTTCAATGAAAATAGATGGACAATGTCTACAAATTGAATAGGGTATATTGTGCTATATATTTCGTCTATTGATATGATTTCAGAACGAGGACTACAACTTCTCTATTTCATATCAATCCTATTTGATGAGACAGGCAGCTAAAGATCCTTAATATTCATGGTGACAATTTTTTCACTTCTTGGAATAGAACAGTTCGTGTTTTACCTAGACAGAAAAAGGGCACACACTTTGTCCCTAAAATGGGCAAATGCTGTCGCAATTTTTTAATTTTGAGGGCATCCTGATTTTGGACATAGCATGAAGTTAAAATCAGTATTTATTTTGTTTGAATCAGCCTCTGGATTGATCTTGGAGAAAAATAATTACTCGAAATTTTGTATAAAAAATCAGTATTTTCGCCAATAATTAAAACATTTGATCTTCAACCCCCACTTTTTAAAGTTGCATTTTAAATTGGAAGACAAGACCTTGAAAATTATGGAAAGTTTAGAAATTGACATTATTCCTAATATGTTCTTTTAAACTCTCAATTTTGATATCATGAAGTTTTTTGTATATCAAGTGCAAAAAGGTCATTATTTATTTCTTTTACTGATATTAATTTCTTTTTTCATCTGTAGTGTTAGAGGACATTATTATGTATCTATTTTATGTATTGATTGATTTGTGTTGCTTAGGTTTTGTGGACACTAACAGAAAAATCAAGTTTAACTGAATAAATTTTAAGTGCAAAAAGGTCATGTTTAGAACACTATATCTCAGTAACAAGCGCTGCAACCCCAGTTTTTCTGTTTAATTTCCTAATTTTCCTTCAATACATAAATGAAAAATACACTTTCCAAAAAAAATTGACATTACTTCAAATGTCAGGTGCGAACCTCTTTAAAAACCTCGATGGAAATATTCTACGTCAATCTTGGTCTAGATATGTCTAGATATATCCTAATCTATCCGTGTTCAGTATATTTTTTATGGGATTCGTTGCACTTTAGGTAGTTTCCAGCCCAAAAGAGAGAATCGCGATTTTCGTTTGAAGACAATGTAACCTTTTTGAATTAAAATATTCCAACGAAAAGGAACGGGTTGTAATCATTGAAATACCCCAGATCTCCCAATGCACTATAGCAGAATGACAACATTCGAGATACTTAAAAAGCTTGATAGAGAGGAAAGATAAATATCACCTGGTGTTGATGTTTCACATCCGAGTTAACACATCAGATTATATTACGCATATGACGATTTTTTAAACAGAGGAAGACCAAATAGTGATCAATGCAAAATTTACACGGTGCCAATTTTGATGCACCAGATGCGCATTTCGACACATAATATCTCTTCAGTGATTCTCAACCGAAATTTGTGACATCCGAAATAACATTATACTTTGTAAAAGTTATTTTATGGAAAACTATAGTGTCAAACATTGGAGTCAAATTCGTCTAAGGATAAGAGCTATGCATGGGGGATATAATCCTTAATTCTAAAATTAATTTCTAAATTATACCACAGCAATAAAATATACATCCGTATTTTCAAGCTAGTAACGAAGTACTTAGCTAAAGGACGGTAGAGGCCCTCGGTGACTAACAGTCCACCAGTCCACCAATCTGATGATTTTTTATTCAAAATGTTCCAAAGAAAGGGAGGGAGTACAATTACTGAAACACGTCACATACCCCTCTTCACTGTACAAGAATTACAAACCCGAGATACATAAGAAGCTTTCAGAGAAGAGGGGAAAAGATAAATATTATCTGGTGTTTATGGACATACTTTTAAAACATGACCAGCCACTTAATAATCCATTTAGAGCGGGGCGAAGAAATTGGGGAACTTATATATACATGTATTATATATATATATATATTATGTAGTTACATATTTCCACATGTTACTTAGTATGCAGCAATGACAAGATCGATATAGCAATAGGTATAAAGGTTTACTCTTTGGCATCTTTGTCTTAAATCAGCTGAACGGTGACCTGACTCAGTTTCGTTACCCCGATTTTAGATTAACACGTTTAAATTTTACCAACCTGTTGAAAAATGCTGACATCATCTGACAAGATTCGGCTTCCATCTTCATTTATCCCTTGCCCTTGCATTTTAAACGCTCATCAGTAGGCATTTTTGATAACACTATGATTCAGGATGAAGGAGGCGTTTTTGCGAATCTCAAAATACTAGTCTGCAATACCTTAATATGTGTATTTTTAATAATTCTTTTTTCCAAATTGAAAATAGGGCACGGTGATATCGTTTTTATAACAAAATCGATATTTTCCAAGAGAAAAAAGGCACAACGCTTGAAAACAATGGGAAATCTACTGGTGGGGAATAAATGTATATTGCTAAAGAGCTAAGCATCAAACTTGCAACGCTTGTGAACATGCCTGGTATGTAAATAAAATTTGGTTTTAACATGGAAGTTTTAATCTCCTTTTACAATTTTATCATAGAACACATAGTTCCCAGGTGCCTGACTTCCGGTAGTATACTTACTCCCTGAAAGATCCGCCTATGCTTACTGATAATGATTATTAACACTGATTCATTATTTAGATTGTTCTGGACTACATATGTTTCGTGTTTGTGTTTTATCTCAGGCATTAGTCGCTTTTTATTTTTGTATGTGTGTGTGACAGATAATTAGTACTTTTTCACAGACATGCTTCTGAATGTTAAATCCATAATGTTATTTAAGAGGGAGGGATTTCTTGTTTGATATATGCATGGACAGAGTTTAATAATTTTGGGAAAATCCCATCCTTAGATTTTTGGGGCTTTGGTGGGAGTTTCACAATGTTCTCATTTTTGTAACATTGAAAACACTGTAGAGAAATGACTTGTGATACAAATTTGACAGGATTAAATTGATAGTAGATAAAACAAATGATTTCTAGGACAGTTAAACACACTTATAGTGAAGTTCTAGTGCAAACAATTATAGTAAAACACACTTATAGTGAAGTGCTGGTGATGAACAATTACAGTAAAACACACTTATAGTGAAGTGCTGGTGATGAACAATTACAGTAAAACACACTTATAGTGAAGTGCTGGTGACAAACAACTACAGTAAAACACACTTATAGTGAAGTGCTGGTGATGAACAATTACAGTAAAACACACTTATAGTGAAGTGCTAGTGCAAACAATTATAGTAAAACACACTTATAGTGAAGTGCTGGGGACAAACAATTACACTAAAACACACTTATAGTGAAGTGCTAGGGCAAACAATTATAGTAAAACATACTTATAGTGAAGTTCTAGGGCGAACAGTTTTATAGTAAAACATAATTATGATAAATTAGTGGGGATGAACAATTTCAATTCATTATAAATGTGATTTGTTATACCTCAGAAATTTATAGCACAATTTAAAAATTACAGGAAATATGTCACTTTGCTGTAAGCGTGAATTCATTATAAGAGTGTTTGATGTAATTGTGCTTTACTGTAAGTTTGAAATTATTATAAAAGTGTTTTATTGTATATTTACATTTTCTAAACTTGAAGGAAATTTTGTTTGATTTTTTAAGGAAGCTACCTACTTGTAGAATATTAAAGTATACCTCTAATTAGACAGAAACTACCAGACACAAATTGATAATTGTTCATATTGGTGATTATATATTGGGCATTAAACTCATTTTGCTCAAATAGAACTGGAATACAGATACACTTAAAGTGTTTGGTAATGTAGACAATGTTGAGTTTGTCGTAATTTGATTTTAGTTAAGTTTTATGTTTTATGATGTAACAACTTGTGTATTCTGATTTCAGAATTACCCCAACCACAAAAAATATGCAACATGTCCAAATGTTCTTGTCAAAAGAAAATTAAATCAAATATTTGACCATGGTCGACATCTTTAATTTTTACAATTGTAGCACCAGCTTCCTAGAATCCCTTCCTGTACGTGTTCTATACAAAACTAAAAACACTGATATTCACATATTTTAACACATTGCATCTACATCACGCTATCATTGACAAGTATAAGTTGTTTTTATACAGAAGAGGACTGCATGTTTTATGAAAATAAGTCATTATGATTTTATTCATGAAAATAAGTAATTCTGTGTTTTTATCTAAACTTGTAGCTCTGTTTCTTTTTATCAAAGCAGGTGATTCAGATTTTCTTTTAGCAGATAATGATAAGGTTATTTTTAGCAGATAATGATAAGGTTTATTTTTAAAAAGTAGAACTGATTGTTTTTTTAATAAAACAAATGAGTTGGATAATATTTTTATCTTTACGAATAATTTTTATTGTTGGTCACATTTTTGATCACGGCAAGTAGAGCTAAGTTATGGTATAGACAAATTTAACTTATAATGTACATATTAACTTTACATACATTCCGGGAACTTGCTGTACTTTAGATAGGAGCTAGTCTGCATTTCTAGTGCTGTAGGAATATCGGGATACATGGCTTACATTATGAATAGAATATATATCAGCTATATAATATGATTATCTTAAACATGTACAAGCGATATTGAAGATAAAAGCATGTTAAACGTTGGATTTTTTCGGATGTCCATCCTACTGATTTTAAATTCAGATCTTAACGTTGGACATTATATCACTGTAAGTAGTACAGACAATCTCTTTTTATACAGTAAAAGACAGTTATAGCGAACCTCCAGCGCCATTAAAACAGCACTACAGACAAAGTCTAGTTATACAGTAAAAGACAGTTATAGCGAACCTCCTGCGCCATTAAAACAGCACTACAGACAAAGTCTAGTTATACAATAGAAGACAGTTATAACGAAGCTCCTGCGCCATTAAAACAACACAACAGACAAAGTCTAGTTTTACAGTAGAAGACAGTTATAGCGAACCTCCAGGTCCATCAGAAACAGTTTCTTTTAACCAAACTTCGTTATATCCAATATTGTTAAGGAGAATAAATATGACTTCGCAATAAGCTTGATAAGCTTGAATTTGTTATAAACGTGAATTCGCAAGAAGCGTGAGTTCTCTATGAGAGTGAATTCGTTATAACTGCGAATTCGTTATAACCGTGAATTCGTAATAATATTGCTTTACTATGTTGCTGCTAAATCATTCCAAATAAGTGTCCAAAAATTATGGTATCGAGTTAATTCAGCCATAGCTTAACTTTCATAGAGTATCAATAATTCAAAGTAAACTAATGTGTAGTTAACAAATGTACCATAGAATCTCTGTTCAAAATAAAATACGTGTGTCTTTCTTTACACAATCACAGATCTGTCTCATTCATCAGGAGATAAAAAACAAACCCAGTATCAATCCATATTCTATCAACAATGTTTGTTAAAATGTTATCCATCTATTAAAACTACCACACGGAAGACCGCCAGCGTGTATGTAGGGTTAGTATTGTGTGAGCAAAGAAATGAATGACAGCTTTTTATATATTTACTTGTATAATCAAAATGTAATACAGGAAGTATTGCTGTTATTCCGATGAACTGTATTTAGTATATACCGTTTGTCTATAACAGGTATATACTTTTTATGTCTTTTGTTTGTCTATAACAGGTATATACTTTTTTATGTATTTTATTTGTCTATAAGATGTATAGAATTCCATGTCTACACATGTACGCATTATTGTAAATGAAAAGAAATAAAACGTTTTTGTATTTATTTGCATTTTTTATTTTGGACGCTGCAGATCTTCAACACTTTCGCTTGCATTAACTTACAAAGATTTCCTTTGAACAGTTTTGTTAATTGAAAGAATACACATGTTAAATATAGATAAATTAATTCTATACACTCTTTAGAATTTTAGATAATGTTATTATTTCTAATGTAAAATATAAACTTCTTTTTGTTTTGATTGATTGTTTTGATGTTTTCCGCCACACTCAACAATTTTTCAGTTATATGGTGGCGCCCAGTTTTTATTGGTGGAAGAGAGAACCCAGATACAATGTACCTGGGGAGAGACCACCGACCTTTCGAAAGTAAAATGGGAAACTTTCTCGCTTACCGGCACGAGCGGGATTCGAACCCGCGCCGAAAGAGGTGAGAGGCCGTGTGATTTTGAGCGCAATACTGTAACCACTCTGCCACGGAACAAATTCTTTAGTAAATGCAACGTATTTAAAAAAAAGCATTGATTAATGTAAAAAAAACAAAAAAAAACCCCCCAACCTTTTTATGTTTCATTGTAATTCTAAATAATGTATGAATGTGTTGGCTCATTACTTGTGATTAAAAATATAGTTCTTGACACACTGATTTTGACTACTGATAAATCCATTAACCTGATCAAGATATAGGGCTTAAGGTGGATGTAAGCGGTCGACAGGGGATACTCTCTCCTCATAGGCACCTAATTCCACCTCTGGCATGTCTAACGGCCTGTGTTTGCCCTGCACTTAATTTCGTATTCTTAGGTTGATCATTGTTTCTTATCTTCACATTTTTAGGATGGGTCAAAGCTGTGTACCCAAGTAACTCCGGATTGCTGTGGCGACACTCTCATAATATCGGCCAAATGTTGAACCAAGTTACACACTTACCCCACTAACTCGGACATATAATCTCGACATTCTCACAATATCGGCCAAATGTTGAACCAAGGTGCACACTTACCCAACTAACTCGGACATATTATCTCGACATTCTCACAATATCGGCCAAATGTTGAACCAAGTTACACACTTACCCCACTAACTCGGACATATAATCTCGACATTCTCACAATATCGGCCAAATGTTGAACCAAGGTGCACACTTACCCGACTAACTCGGACATATTATCTCGACATTCTCACAATATCGGCTAAATGTCGAGTCAAGTTGCACACTTATCCCACTAACTCGGACATATAATCTCGACATTCTCACAATATCGACTAAATGTTGAGTCAAGTTACATACTAACCCAACTAACTCGGACATATAATCTCGACATTCTCAAAAAACATTGGCCCAATATTTGTCCAGCGTTTTGTTCTCATCTAACCTCGGTGCCCTAGGATGATTATTATAGTGTTGTGACGATACAATCTGATTGAAATCAGATCCTCTCTCACCGATACACTGGAGAGGGATCTAACAACACTAAGTGTGAGCTCATGCCAACTATCTACATTGTATTGCTTATAGGAGTTATGAGATTGATCACTGTTCGTTATATTCACCTTTCTATCAAATGAAGGCTCTCGTCAACGTGAAAGTTTCCTGTTATATCGGAACATACTTGGTATTTATCATGCGCATGTCGATAATTACCGAGAAACACGGGATAATAATCGAAGAAGGTGGTGGCGGCCATGATCGATGTTAGAATACCACAGAAAATATATTTAACGATAATGGATGTATAATATATACGATCGTCATTTGTTCTTCCTTTAACGCTGATATTTGGAGTTCGTTTGAACACTTCATGGATCGATGCCAATTTTTGTGTACACTTCAGTAAAACGATTCCTGATTAGTCCTTCATTATTTGTCAAGTTATTGTTATTGGTCGAATCTTTATTGAATTATTCATGAGACGGTGGTCAATAACACGACCTCAAATGCAATGCTGTCAGATCTGTCTCCAGTGTAACGGTTAGAGAAGACCTGATCTTGATACGCAACTTCCGAGATATCAGCTCTTTTGTGATGGAGGTACGTTCTGTATTCTGTTGAACGCTTTGGTGGGTACAAGATGTATAAATACAGTATAGACTGGCTATCTAAATAAGGATGAAAGTTCTGAAAGCGTAAAGAACAAGGTACAATTGTGTACATAAAAAGGCCCAAAAAATTTCTCTTGATTTAAATGTGTCTTGAATCAAGCTTGATCTGTGTTTTGAATAAGTTAAATACATGCCAAGTACACAATCTCAACTTAAATCGAAGTTATTTCTAATTTTATAGCATTATTACGTCATGAATAAGAGTTTTTCCCGCCATTTTTCAAAAAGAGTTTGATAACTGTTAAATTTGATCCAGATTATTGCTTAGGAAAAGGTGTCCCCATCCGTCGAGCAAAATGCAATTAATATATATTGTGTATTAAGAGAAGGCGAAAAATGTATTTGAATATGAATTTGCTCGACACATGGGCTGTATGTTTTCTGAAGGGAAAACACCCTGAATTTATGAAATTTTTCATTCATTTTGGCATTTTTGGCAATTTTATGCCAACTTCACGCTCCTGTCATACAACAGAAAGTAATTTCGGATCAAATTAAACGTAGTTTTGATTTGCTTATATATTCCTTATTTGAATGTCAGATTTTGGGACTCCTGCTGAATTCATCTATTTCCTGGGCCAGATGACAGTAGAAACTGTACCTACTTCTTTTCTTTTTATCAACCGTTGGTATACATTATACTGACAATATCAAGAATATTTTGTTTGAATTACGCCATTGCATTAAATATGAACTTATTGTTTATTTCCTCTGCTATGCAAGTGATACTTTTATAAAAGAAAGATGGTGATTATCAATTTTTGTTTGAGCTATTTTATTATCAAATACTCATAAACTTACTAAATGTGTGTGTTCCAGCAGTTCGGGTTGCTGCATGACGCCTGATAATCACCCTTTAGACAATATATGAACACAACGATCAGCATTTGTACCCACCGCGTGAGTACAAAAACATTTTGCGCCTCACCGTCCGTAAGAGGTCAAAAAGGGAAATAACTCTTGGGCAGCTCGGTAATTGTGTATTAGATTGCGTCTTGCGTATCATTATATTGTGTGGAATATAAAGTATATGATAATAGATAGCTCCGGAATTTTTAAGACTGCATGTGCGTCTAAATTTAGACTTTTTTTAAATCCTGGAATATCAAGAGATTAATTGTCACATTGAATTTAAACCTTTAATCTCCTATCTAAATTACTTATGTCCGACATAGGCTTCCATGTTCCCGAATACTATACTTCCGGGCAGAGATCTACGCAACAGACTTGTTTTATAACTCGTTGCACTTTTATCAGTGTGAATGCACGTTTTGTCCAATGATTCTCATGGGAAGGACGGTGCATTAGACTCTTAATATACAAGGGCAGTGAATTTATGGTTTATTTTCTTGTCAGCAATGACAACGTCTACAATCGATACTTCATTTACAGACATCACGGGGTGTTCCATTTGTTTCGGAAAATTTATAACGCCGAGGCTAAAACGGGTACGCTGAATTCGAACTGAAAGCGAAAGTTGAATTGTGATAGAAAAATGGCAACTTTCACTAGACAGCTCTACAACGGAGGATGTTACATTTTGTTCGATATGTATCGAAAAGTTCAAGTCGCCGAGGTTTTTACCGTGTACACATTCCTTCTGTCACAAGTGTTTATCTTCCTACATTGATAATGTGTGTAAATCTACGGAGCCTCGTTTGGGATTTAATTGTCCATTATGCCGTGAGTACATTCCCATTGATAATGCCTTAGGTGAGCCAGAGAAGTGGGCAGAACTTTTCCCTGAAAACGAAGTATTAGGAAAACTTTTACAGGAATCAGAACAAACACAATGCGAGGCTTGCTTACGACAGAGCGAAGTAGAGTATGCAACCGATTTTTGTTTCTTTTGCATGGAATATTTGTGCAAATTGTGTACAAAATATCATAAAAGAAGTCTAACAACACTTGACCATAAGACAGTACCAGTGAATAAAATGAAAGGAATGAATATTACACCGAGAATTGGTAGAGAAAATATGTGTTCAACACATCAGGATAGAAAACTAGAGCTATTTTGCAACGATCACGAAGAGCCATGCTGCGCAATGTGTGTCAGTACGGAACACAGAAAATGTGAAAGTGTTGATGCTATAAAGAAAACTGCTGAGACTCTCAGAGAGATTCTTAGTCATAATTTCGACAGCCTGTCTGAAGACATACATATTCTTGAAAACAAATTAGTAGATGCAAAGAAGGAACAAGAAAGGTTCGTTACAGAAATGGATGATAAAGCAGACCAGATTACAGAGAATACCACGAGAGAATTTCGGGTTGCTATCGATCACTTGCAGCATCTGAAAAATGAGTATCTAACAAAAATGGCTACCGCTGTAAAGAGAAATAAAGAAAAATACGAAAAATGCATAGACACGCTATCAGATGGAATTCAATGCACAGATTACTGTTACAGAAATATTGAGGATTGTAGAAAAAGTCAGGATGACATCGATATGGTTGTGAAGTACTATAAAAGCAGAAAAATATTTGAACAACTCAAAAATTACGAATTTACACAAATACGCATAGGGCTTAAGGAAGGAAAGGATCCTATTTTGGAAGATATCATGGATCTTGAAAGTTTTCCTGATGCAGTATTTTCAGAGTCCCTATTTGATGTCAAGTCTGATCTGAGAAGAGTTGAGTTATCTTTATTAAATGATTTTAGCATTGATGCAGGCTGCGTACGTGATGGTACGTTTTTATCAAATGGAGAGTTCGTTCTATCATGGCTGTCGACAAAAAGGCGGGGTTGTAAAAGGAGCAACAATGGTAAATGCTTCTTTTATAACAAAGTGTTTGCGTGCACAAGATCCATTGACTTGTCTTCAGAACCTTTCGGTCTGTGTGAAAAGGCACGAGAATTATTAGTGGCATGCCACGGTTCAAGATCCATTGAAAGGGTATCACTTTACTCTTATTCCAAATCATCAAATATGAAATTCACCAGTCTTCACAAAAACTTTGGAATAGCAAAGAAGGATGCTTACTTATACTGTGCATGCAATGACAAAATCGTGAAGATAAACGAGTATGAAAGATTAATGAAAGAGTACAGTGTAGAGACTGGCGTGAAGCACATCGTCGCCACGAAAAACCACATTATATACAGTAACAGAAAAAAACACGTCGTAACAGCGATTACAGATGGAGGTCAAACCGCGTGGACATACGACAGTCCACATCTTAAATCTCCGTGTGGCCTTGACACGGACTCTGATGGTAATATCTATGTCGCTGGTAAATCCAGTGACAATGTCCATGTGTTGTCCGGTGAAGGCAAATTAATTCGACTTTTTGAGGACATTCCGAGACCAGACTTTATGAAAATAAACAAAGCGAGAAATACATGTTGCGTGTGTAGCAATCGAAAACACATCAAAGTGTACCAATTCAAATAATCCCATCGCTCCTCTCTCAGTGTTGTGATGACAGTGAAGTTTATGCAGAACATTAGAATAGTATTTTTTTTCTATATCTTCAAATGTTGGATATAAAGAACAAATATGAAACTTTGATTCTCTGTAGTATTGTAGTTGTTAATTAATTGTAGTTGTTAATTAATTGTAGTTGTTAATTAATTGCAGTTGTTAATTAAAAAGAATGAACAAATGGAGATAACGAACATCTGATTTACACTTGTATGGCGTGCGTTTTGTTCTGATGTGATATTTCAACTCTAACACGGTATGAACGGACAAGAGTCATGGGCTTGATGGTATTTTTCACAGCAAGCAGTATCACTTTTCGTCTATATGATTGTTCTATCGTATATTTCCGACTGAGCAAAACTAAGTATATACACGAGTGATAAAACTTGCATTCTTAGTCCGGGCTTAAACATAATGCAGGGACAAATTTCGTAAATGGCTAACTACGAATTGTTAATATTTCGGCGAAAAATAGATACCAAGAAATAGTGACGACTAATTTCATAAAATTACCTTTGAATGTTAAATGACATACAGTCAAGATATACTTTATTCACTTTAATTACATATTTTACAGGTTAGGGAAGGGCCTGATAATCATTCTGAAAAGGTTAAATCGGGAAAAAAGATTAATATCAAATTCACATGTTTTTATTTCTATCAATATCAACTTTGATTCGCTATGTCCTGAGTGTTTTTGATGAGCAACGAATGTTTTAAATAGATTGTTTGACATTTTATATGCTGCAATAATCTAATCCTCTCCTTTTTTATTCAGACGTTTTCAGGATAGGGCTAGAAGTCCACGAGATCTTCGTAATGATGCCAATATTTTTTTAATGAATAACCTTTAATAAAATCCTTGTATTTGTATCCAATGCTGTTGTTTACACACTAAATACTACCGACTTTGTGCTTGGGCATGTTTGAATGATTGATTGATTATTGTTTGAGAAAGGTGTTTTTAATGAAATATATTTACAACATTCAAGATTCTTGGTTTGCTATGCCATTCTTATTATCGCGAGATCTCGTCAGTAAATCTACTGAAAAACCTCAACATTGACAATCAGCGCGAAAATGTAGTTACTTGAGTCATTCCGACAAAAAAGAACAAATCATGTGGTGGCCGAAAAACGTACACTCTGCTGTTGATTTTTAACTTGATATTTTAATACCGACGAAATCGCTTTCACCTCCGTGCTCGTCCATTGATGTAAACACTACCTTATATGGCATATGCAAATAATTTGACAACTCGAAGTTGAAACTTCAGTACATCAAAGATGGCACACAAATATGAATCAATAAATTGGAATACATCGAAAAGTTGCAGGTTGTAAATTCATATATTGACTAAGAAATAGAGAATATAATTTCAATTACGTAAAGGAAGTCAGCAAATGTTTAAAATGATCAAAAATGTTGCGGGAGTGAATCACTCTCGCATTTGCACCATTACGGAAATCCTAAGGAGTTGTAGCCCCCTCAAAAAGAAAGAAAGAAAGAATCGGAGAGGGCTGCATTAGCGCAGCTAACATTTTATAGGAAAGGTGAAGATAACAAACACGATCAATCTCGTAACTCCTATAAGGAATACAATATACAATAGGACTGTTGTTGTTCAGAATCAATGTAATGTCATGTTCCTGGGAAACTTAAACTTTAAACACTCTTATGCGTTTTGATATATCAAAAGCACATATAATGGCCCTCTCTTCAATTAATTTAAAGAAGGTCGGGCTCGGGATGTCTTCGAACACCCTAATAAGTTCCCCGGTTCCAGACAACACGTGGACGTTGTTGCTATCTCTTCCTGTAACGTATATGTTACCGACAGAGTCTTGATCGATTCCAGATGGACATTTCAGGTTACGATTTTTATACTTCCAGACAATGTCTCCCTGATCGGTTATCGCTGTCACTTTTTCTATTTTCCAATCACTGTACACAATAAGTCCAGTGTTTGTTGCAAGTATATTTACATTATTTGCCCCTTCTACATCGTATATTTTCAATATCCTACCCACGCTATCGATTTTAATGATTTTCTTTCCACACGCAACATATATGTCACCCCTCCGGTTTGTTATTCCAAAAACTGATTCAGTCATGGGAATACTTCGAAGTTTCTGTAAATCTGATGAAGAAAATACTTCAATACTTTTTGAGCCGCTGCAAGTCACAAGAACTTCTTCATCGTTTTCTATCAAACCAAATGGTTTCTTAAGACTTTCACCAAATATACTGGGGACCCAATGTTTGTCAAAAAACATGCATTTCCCATCATCTCTGTAATCCGCTATCACAAAAGTGCCATTAGACAGAAATATACCATCGCACACGACATCCCCATCAATGCTAAATTCCTTTATCAAAGACATTTCTACAGTTCGAACATCAAAATAAAGTTGACGAGAGGATTCAGTATGGTGAACGTCAGAAAGAGCTGTCATATCCACGATTTCCGTCAAAATAGGATCTTTTTTTGCGGAAATCATGATGCGCTTTCGTGAAAAATTCACGTGTTTTAAATGTTCGTACGTTATTTTTGACGTATGAAACTTCATCATGAAGTCCGTTTCATTTTCACTGATTCTGGCTTGCTCAAACATTTTGCTGCAATACTCTGCACATTGTATTCCGTCCGTTAAGGTGCCTATGCATGTTTACAATTTTTCCTTGCTTTTCTTCAGAGAACTGGATATTTCTTCTATATGTTCCTGTTGCAATTTCTGCAAGTGGTCAAGGAGAGTTTTAAAATCCTCTTCCGATCTTGCTATCATTTCATCAACCGAATTTTCGTTATATTCTTCTCTTCTTCGTTTTTGGCATTTTCTAATTTACTTTTACACTTGTTTACATCATCCATAATGGAGTCAACCTTGCCGCTTTCCTTAAAAACACGTACAACATTTTCAATAGTATCAAACTGCTCACATTTCCTATGTTCCATGCCACCACACATTGCGCAACAGGGCTGTTCGTTATCAAAGCAATATAACCTAACCTTTTCATCCTTATGCGTGGCACAGCTGTTTGAGATATCAACAATGGATCTTCTGTTCGCCGATTTCAGTTCATTCAATGGAGATACTTTGTGGTCTCGTGACGACAAATTCTTCCTGTGGTACTTCGTACACATTTTGCATAAATGTTCTAAACATGAAAAGCAGTAGTCCGAGGCCTCCTCTTCTTCTTTTTCTCTCAAGCATGGCTCACAAAGCAATTGGTCTGATTTGTCTACAATTTTCCTCAACATTGCATTCACAGGAAAAAGCCCCGCCCACTCGTCTGGCTCATCGAAGGCGCCAGGACTGGGCGTATACTCACGGCATAATGGACAATTAAATCCTAAACGAGTCTCCGTAGATTTACACAAGCTCACGATGTAGGACGATAAACACCCGTGACAGAAAGAATGTGTACACGGTAAAAACCTCGGCGACTTGAACTTTTCGAAACATATAGAACACAATGTAACATCCTCCATCGAAGAGCTGTCTAGTGATGTTGCCATCTTTATATTACAAATCAACTTTCGGTTTCATTTCAAATTCGACGAATTTGTCGTAACCTCGGCGTTCAACTTCTTTTTCGAAACAAATGGAACACATTATGTTTACATCTGTAAATGAAGAGTCGATGGTCGACGTTGTCATGCCAAAAAGCACATAAATCATAAATTTCACTGTCCGTGTAGATATAGAGAATACAATGTCCGCAACATCGACGTGCAGAAAACACACACTGAAAATGTCTTCAGAAACGGGACAAAACTGTGACGTAGGCAGAATATTCAGAGACATGGAAAGCTATGTGGGACATAAATATGCCTAATCCTTTTTTGGGGCGGGGTGCTGGTTAAGGTTTGGTTTCTATTTATATAAAGAATGATTTAACACGGTGATACGTGGGTGACAGTTGATTAATGTATTGATATTCCAAAATTAGAAACACTAGATTTATTCGCAAACTATTCAATTTCAATTATGATTTTTTTTTTAGATGGAGGAGTTCGCTTCCTGAAATTGATTTTTACTAGATCCGTGCCTAAATGCTTTAAGTTTATAAAATTATCTGACTGTGACCCTGTGGTTAAGGAGAAACATACATGTACATAACAGGCACACATAGATTAGATAAGTGTTCGGCTGAATAAGAACTCATCTCGAACCGGAGAACGAAATGACAAATTCCTTCATTTTAAAGACAGAATGTGGGTGTACAAAATTGCATTGAGGTGGAGCTTCCCTATTGCACAAAAACAAATACTTCCACTTCTAACATTAACCCAGGAGCAAATATTCATATTGATTTAAATAGCAAGATCAGTTAGACTGATTGATTGATTAAATATTGTTTAACGTCCTCTCGAGAATATTTCACTCATATGGAGACGTCACCACTGCCGGTGAAGTGTTGCAAAATTTAGGTTTATGCTCGGCGATTACAGTTTTTGCGCAGGGAGGGATCTTTATTGTGCCATACCTGCTGTGACACGGCGCCTCGGTTTTTGCGGTCTCATCCGAAGGACCGCCCCATTTAGTCGCCTCTTACGACAAGCAAGGGATACTGGGGATCTATTCTACAGTTAGAAAGAGCACAATCAAAATTGTTTATTTTTAAAGTATAAATTGAAATTTCAAATCTTTTTCCCCTACATAGGAAATAAAGATGTATTGGGACTGCTACCTCTAGTCTCCAAATTCCATATTTTGATGGCAGTAGTGAATGATAATATGTGCTGGAAAGTTATGAATTTAACCCATGTAGCGAAGTCTGAGTACCCCCAACCCCTTCGCCACTGATTTGAGGATTTGAAGTTTATATAATAGCGTTTATTCTCTTGTTATGATATTTATGAATTTTCTGTATTCTGGGTATTCTTTATAATTAGAGGGTCTTAGGTCAATGGAATTAATACAAGTTCAGTCTCCCTTTATGGATTATAAACTAAATAAATTCCTTTAGCGATGACCACTGAACCAATCTCAATTCGAATGCGAAAAGTCTAACCCGTTAACTTTGATGTATAGCGTCCTCAGCACCTAAAAACAGCAAGACTTCGTCAGAATTTAGCCAAGGAATTCTGACGACTGTTCGCCTTGCGCGCGTTTTTATTCCACCTATTATTATTCTTAAATAACGCTTATCCTAATATGGGAATTCAGCATCCTCATCTCCCTGACTCTATGTGAGAAGCTACTTATTTCTGAACTGACCCCGGTGGTCAGTTAGTGCATCCTTACCCACTGACCACGTACACAAGTTATTTCTAACATCTGTGCATTATCTATCGAGCAACCTGCAAGTGTCCGTAATTACTGTCGACTTGTCGTGTTTACTCAATAATGCTTATCGCTCCATTATTTTTGTTTATCAGCAAAATGCAAAGATAATTAAGCTATATCATTTTCTTTTAGAAAATGTATAATTTCATTTACACTGAAATAGTATGATATTCAGGTAAAATTTTAGCTGTTTTAGTTCATGAAGTCTTCAAATCCCCTTTATTTCCCCATCCCATGCGCCCACAATTTAAGATTTCGAAACTCGGCCATTTTTAATTGTTTATAAGGAATTTTAAGCAGGCAAAGTTTCCGACTTCCCCATTCCCCACTCTCCTTTGAAACACGATTTTATGTGTCTCCAGTTTAAAACAGAAGGTATTATGACTCTTATAATGAATATAATTATATTCTACATGTAGTTGTAAACTTCCAGAGTTTTTCAAAGAGATTGATGTAATTATTAATGGCCTTGAGCTGACCACTCTTATCATTTTTGAAAGAAGAATTTTGGAAAATGGAGATAATTTTATTTGATTCAGCCATATGAAAAAATGATAATGCGAAAGATTGACAAGTTATACAGCACATATTTCATATTTTGAGTCGCGAGTAGGACGAACAATTTTGGTGCAGGACCGGTAACTCTACCTGGTGACCGGTCCTGTTGACCAGGGTCCGAGTTAAAATGCAAAACTGAGAACACTGTAGCCATGTTATAAACAGTATTTCTTATGAAATGTACTGTTTGTGTATATTACAAAAAAGAAATGAATAAATAAATACAACCCACTAATAGCTTTATTACCTGTCCAGGCATCATCAGACATCCACACGTTCATTTAATTGTTTGTGTCAAGTCCTGCTGAAAATATTTAACGTATAATAAGCATAAAGCATAATCAATTAAATTAAATAGGGCCGTGCCATTCTAAATAATGGAGCTGTGGAATTTGAATATAACAGTGACATTTAGATAGAGATGCGGGATTTAGATTGTGAAAATTAAATAGAACTGTGGGATTCAAATAGAAATCCAGAATTTGAATAGAGAAAATTAAATAGAGCTGTGGAGTTTAGATAGAGACACGGAATTTAAATAATGAAAATTAAATAGAGCTGTGGATTTTCCGAAGGTGAAGCAGTTAATTTCTGTTACATTATTAATTCACAGTTATCAGAGGTAAAAAAAAAAAGATTATCACAATACATGAATGACAATACAAACATCCAATAAACTCAGGAGTGAAACAGTTATCTAATGGCAAACCTGATTAACAATAACGCACCTCGGAAAATGGCTGATGCCATGCGATTTAAGAAGGAATTATTATTGTTAAAGTTTTTAAATGAAAAGGTGTAGATAACGAACATTGATCAATCTCATCACTCTTATAAGGAATATAAAATATAGAGTTGGGCAAACACGGACCCCTGGACACGCCAGGGTAGGATCGGGTGTATGGTCAAACACAACAACAGCTTGTTTATTGAATCAATCAATACAAAGTCAACTCTTTAAATTCATTAATCAATGAAATAAAATAATCTCATCACAACAACAAACCATATGTATGTTTCTATATTTCTATACATCCAATATTATGAGTTTTCGCCAACTTAATGTAACTGGTAACTGCCACTTAATTGATCTGGCGGTTGGCACATGGTTTAATTTGCGACCGTCATTTATCTAACCAGTGACCACTTAAATTGTATGGCAGCCGTCCCTTAATTTATACATGCCGGCTGTCTATTAAAAAAACACCTTCGTACTACTGAGTTATTAGTTTTGTAAGAGTTGAAAATAGTCCACAGACTCGTAGCATCAGTTGTTAAAGCTTTGGGACAGCCGGAGGAGAATTTGTCTTCTAGAATTGCTAACAAAGCATAACTAAAATCTCAAAATCTCTCTTTTGTCCAAGCTTTATACTCCTAAATTGATTGGAGGTCAGCTCCCTTCGTCTTTCAATTCATCAGTTCAGTCAAGGTTGAATATTTAATTTTCATTAGTACCATCAAATGAGTGGAGTGGTGGCTAACTCCACCATTTATCTTATTTTGCCTGTAAAAATAACACAATTTGCATGTAAAATAACGAAAAATAAACCTTGTCAAAAGGTTGAGGACAGCCATTTAGTTCCATGTACACAATACGTTAGTCTATAAAGTACTCCGTAAGATTTTTTCGTGCGCGAAAATATTTGTCGACATTTGATATGGGTATTCATATAACGTTGTGAACTAACAACACAATCGGTTTCGGTTACAGTAATTGATCCCCTTTTATTTTTGGAGAGAGAGAGAGAGAGAGAGAGAGAGAAAGAGAGAGAGAGAGAGAGAGAGAGAGAGAGAGAGAGAGAGGAGAGGGGAGGGGAGAGAGAGAGAGAGAGAGAGAGAGAGAGAGAGAGAGAGAGGGAGAGAGGTCATATTATGATTATCAGTATCATAATAACTAAAGAATATTAATTTAATCACCGACACTCGTCTGGTAGATTAAGTAGCGGTCGCTATATGAATTAAGTATTGACCGCAAGATCAATGCATATTAATTATATACCCTGGCACCCACCGGCTTTCACGCATATAAAGACACTGCTAACTTCGGTACATCTTCACAAGTCAAGGGTTATTGATTCAATACCTCGCACTAACCCTTTAACATCAGTGCTTATCAAAAAGTTGGGGTTGTTCTGATTGTTTCCACACAAGAGTGGGAACCAATGAGAATGCGGTTCTATTTATAGCAACGCGAAGCGAGAGATTCAAATAAAAACCTGTGTATTGTGCGTTTTAAGCAATATTGTCTTATGCGAAAAGATTTTAAAACTTGATGTACAATCAATAAACATAATTAGTGGTGTAAATATTACAATCAATACAGCAGTATGAGATTGCGTCATTTGTATCCATGTACACGATAACAAGATGCAATGATTTCATGGGATGTTTTTCTATAGTGGGTTGTGTAATGATCTAAATGAGCCCACCTTTTATATAGCGACTGATGTCAAGGGTTAGTGCGAAGCATAGAAGCTAAGCCCGATTTGGGCCCAAACTCTTCTTTTGGGCCCAAAAAACGCGCAAAGCCCCTGTGGTGCGAGGTAACGAATCGATAACCGTTGACTTGTGAAGATGACTTCGGTAATATAGTTTGACGTGTTTACAATGCCATACAAGGTATCCATGACAGTAGGGGCGAGTCGCCTTCATCTTACTAATGTCTACTGTGACACCTTTGAGGAGGTCATTATCTCTTAAACACTGTCAATAACTTTAGGATGAACAAAAAGTGGTGGTAGAATTCGTTCTTAAACACAGGTGGAAAGGTCCGTAATATACTTCAATATTTACATTGATGTTGATGCAGTAAATTAGTTCAATCCCTTCTCAAAATCGATTCGGACACCTGTAACGGACACACATTTGGCATTGTCTCCCCTATTATTGTTAGCCCCCATCCCCTCATCTTGATTTGGTGTTCAAGTGTGTGTATTATACTTATATTTGTAATACGTTCCCATTGTTGGGATTAGATACGATTACTTGTACAACACCTAGACTTCATATGGCTTCATATCCGATTCTGAATTCTCATTTCGTAGAACCCTCTAAATACACATTGGCAATAAAACATACAATAATTCTGAAAAAATCCTATTGCAAACGTTATCGTACATTCATCGTGATCAATCACATTTGTCACCGAATTTCAGAAACCGGTACCTGTGCACTTCACGTGTCATGGGTGGGTCTACAGTGTTCAAGTCACTGATTCAAACTCATCTTTCTCTGTCATTTCATGTCTTTGCCTACTTCATTTGTTTGGTAGATAGTAACTATTTCCCGAAAGCATGCTTTTTGATAAATACACCTAGTCCTTTATATCACCTTTCACATGTAATTCGTACATAATTTTATCAATTTCAACACTCTAGACCCACTTGTGAAACGCGAAAGAAGTATGAGACGCAAGCACGGGTTTTCTGAATTTCCCGACGAATTTGATTGATCAATATATATCTAAGACATTCTATGTAATATAGTTTTTAAAGCAATATTGTGTATCTTATGAGAAAATCGATTTGATACCGGTCGTAGTAGCTCAGTGGTAGAGCTTTCACTTCGTAACCGGGAAGTCAAGCCCAAGACGTAAACATAGATGATGCCTGCTCTTTCCCAAAACGTTCTGCATTAAGAAGGACCACGGATCTCTCCGACATGACCTTAAAACGGAGGTCCGTATCACGGTAGGCGTTGCACGTTACACATATAAATTTATATATCCGTACGATAGATTCAATACTCTGTGCTACGTTTTACAAATCAACTTACGGCAAAGTCGCAAGTCTTAAATTGTATTACACATTTATTACTTTAAGTGAATGAAGTAAAACTTTTCTGAGGCTTAATTTTCAACATTTAGAAAAAATATTTTGCAGTTGGAGTGAATGACCTGACAATAAACCTGAAAATTCCAGTATGTAAAGTTTTGTCGTAAGTCGTAAGTTCTTTTGTAAAACGCGCCCCTGGTCTTTAAAGCGCGTAGATTGTTTTCTATGAATTCATACATCAAGGCATGTAAAATGTACCAATGTCGTAAATACTGTGTAGCCACAAGATGAGCCAATCAACATGGACACAAGAATGAATATTTCAGACCATGCATGTGAATTATTATAGGACTGCAGTGTATTTCGGCACAACATCCCCTCATTTGTTCTTCATTACATCACCCAAACTGATAGTCCGTGGTCCAAAAATGGATTATTTGATTACCAAATAAAGACATACAAGGACTCCTTTAAAAGTTATATGTTATTAGTTCAATCCGCCGCCTCGTTCCTCGTTCCTGGACGCTTTATAAATAGTTTTCGTCGTATCAACTTGTACACCTACGTATATTCTGATAGCTCTTGATTCAAAGATGTTAAAATTTTGAAAACGAATATTGTATATCACTGCAGATATGGACTCTTTAACATTTTAGTACTGCAAAACGGCACCATGGCGGCGTTTAGTGCTGCCCATAATATTTAGAGACAAGAAAAATGTTCCTGGCGCCTTTTTACAGCTTTGTGATATTGAGAAGTTTGTGAACAGAAAAATGGTATTTTAACACCGCATCGTCAACGTGTAAGCAACGCAATTCAGTGAGATGATAACCAGTTTTTGTATTTCCATTCTTCTTGAATGCTGATTTACTTGCTTGTTTTTGTATCAATCAAAACCCGGCGATTTAACGTAGGCCGCGGATTTAGACCTTTTTTACTCACTCGAAAACCCCACCTGAAAATTTGACCGATGTATCTTGACAATGTATATGCAATTCTGTGAAAATTGTTTTTCATTCAACAGCACAGCTTTTTTTTTTTTTAGTAATTCCGGTTTCAACATACCATTGTTTTAACGGCAGTGACACTGTTTTCCATTGAATTATATAGAACATAAGTGATTGACTTTATTCATTGCATGATTCAACTTAAAATAGACAGAATGTGGGTGCTGTTAATTTTGTTAATATTAGTATCAAAGCGAATTTTTTTTTACCTTGGGGGGGGGGGGGTGTCGAGTTCGTTTTATAAAGAAAGAGATACCAAAGTTTGATTTTAAAAAGAGAAGAAATCCATCAAAACAGCAGTTTTTAACAAACAATGTTACAATTAAATAATCGCAACGTCATTCAACGATGTCATTCATTTACTTTTCATGCATACTTAAAAAAGAACCCCAAAACAACGTTATTGACTCCTGGTTTTTAAGGGGAAATTCTTAACTTATATGAATGTGTACATTTATTGACCTATACATCTTATTCGTTTTGCACGGCTAATGATTGAAATTCTTTTCTTCTTTTGCCATCGCATGATCGTAGTAGCAATGAATTAACCAATGTTATAGTATAATTTAATTTATGAATCCCATTAAGGTTGAATGTTTAGTTTCATATAGTTTAATCAGGTTTTGATATTCTAAGCAGAAATGCAACCAAAGTTGTACCTATCTTACACTATATTTATGTTTATTTGCCCCCCCCCCTCCCCTTACAAACACATGGAAATGCTCACTTTCCCAACCAAACAACGGGTACCTGTAAAGTGCGAAACGAAATCGAAACGAAAGGAAATATACCGAAACTAAACGAAATCCACCGAAACGAAACAAAACAGGTTGCATAACCGAGCTCTTTTAATTGTAATAATAAAAATGGTATCTTAAGCCCCTGTGAAAGTTACCACATATAAATAAAATTAGCATCCCCTTTGATGTAGGCTTTCGGTTTGACTGATACAAAGTTTGAAAAGTTGGAAAGGGGGTGAGTGAGCACAAAGTACATATCCGAAGTTTATTAAATTCATTGTGCAATTAGTTTCAAATCCATAAATTTCAGAACGGAGGGTTATCATCTCAGAGGTCCGGTGAAACACACTTACTGCGGCGTTGGATCCGCCTTTGGGCATAAATACATGTTTCAGTATTTTTTGCTCTAAAGTCAAATACTTGGTATTTACTCCCCCCTTCCAACTTTTAAAACTTTGTATCAGTCAAGCCGAAAGCCTACACCAAAGTGGAGGCGAATTTCACTTATACGTGGCAACTTTCACAGGAGCCCAATATACCATTTTTAATTATTATAATTAAAAGAGTTCGGTTATACTATCTATTCCGTTTCGTTTCGGTGGGTTTCGTTTCGGTAGATTTCGTTTCGTTTCGTTTCGATTTCGTTTCGCACTTTACAGGTAACCACCAAAAAACTCCTCGAAAACATTACCGCATTTTAAAGCTATGCTTATTTTTAACTTGTATTACAGATTCACTTTAAACGTCTGTTACTTTTTCTAATTTTCGAACCAACTTCACTCTCTTGTTCTTATAGAATTTAGAGTTTTCAGCCCGTTGTAGTGTTCGACATAACCATACACACGACCGCCCGAGATGCATGGATTTTACCATGGGCGAATAAATTTATTGGTATAGACAGTCGATCGGACGTGATAAAATTTCCGCTAAATGAAATTATTGTACCTGTAACAAAATGGACAGATCTCATCAATTTAGTATATTTTACTGCATATTCAACTGTATATCAATTTTCAATAAAAATAATGAACTAGAAACGAATTAGGTCCGTCGTACTTCATTAGAAGATATTTACTTGTAGTAATACATGTAAAAGTAAGTTTTAAATATCTAGTTATTTTCTCAGGGTTAGTAGGTCTTTGGCTGGGCTAACAACTTTACAAGCAATCAGCCCTGCATGTCTAGCTAATTTTACAGCGAATTTCAAATACTCCTTGATGTGGGCAGTTGTTAGTTCAGCTTTGCGAGAATACCTGTATTGTATACTTGCTGTTCCCCAATGATACCGGCATTCATTGTGTAAATATGATCGATTCTCTCTCTCTCTCTCTCTCTCTCTCTCTCTCTCTCTCTCTCTCTCTCTCTCTCTCTCACATCACCAACACACCACTCAAATGTTTATTTATTAAATGAATATTTAAAACAATAGGTAGATCTTGCTAAAGGTAAGGTATTTGAACAGATAACGTTGCATCTTCCCCAACTCAATCGAGTCATTTGCATTATGTTTTTTGATATTATGACTTATAAGTATATCATAAACTCATAGTACATGTGATGAATTACAATAGCTACCGTTATGGCCACATAAACAATTAGAATAACCAATAACAACGAGACTATGATGACCAAACAATTTTCAATCGACAAGCATTGCCCGGTTTTAACCAGTATTAACCAACGGCGCGGTCAATACTCATATTGACCACATTTCTGCCAACACTGATTATAATAAAATTCAGCCCGTATGTATTACAATATAAATAATGTGTACATGTAATAAATAGGCATTCATACTTGATATAAGAAATCTTATCGAAGGTAGAGTTAGCAACCGTGAATTCGTTAGTTAGAGCTCCTCTGGTGTCATGGCTAGCACTCAAATACATGTAGGGATTGCTCTTTTGCAAATTGCTCCATGGTTACAAGTGAGAGTCCCGAATCTTTTGGATATGGAGACGACGCGATAGGCATTGCCCGGCGTTAAAGAACCCTCACTGCTACGGTCGTAACCGATAAACATTGATCGAGATGTGTGTTACTTCCCCTACAACTGATGACGTCACAATATACGGGACGTAAAACAAGAATATGAAATGTAGGCAAGTTATAAACTTACACCTATTTCAATGGAAATAAATGTACAATGTACAATACTGGTTAAGACCGGTCAATGCTTGTCGATTGAGAATTGTTTGGTCATTATAGCCAAATACAATTGTACAATGATTTTGACTGCGGATAACTCCGTTTACCTGATCAGGATATAGGGCTCCCGGCGGGTGTGACCGGTCGATAGGGGATGATTACTCCTCCTAGGCACCAGATCCCACTTCTGGTGTGTCCAGGGGCCATGCTTGCCAATCTATCTTTTTTGTATTGCTTGTGGGAGTTATGAGAATGATCACTGTTTGTCATCTTCACCTTTCATACAGTAAATAGAAATTATTACCCTTAGTATATATTTTACATATTGTTGATTGTTTTAGAATAACAAATACATAATCCGTATTTTATATCATTTTTACTTACTGAGACAGACAACTGCAGATTATGTACAGTGACAATTTATTCGCTTCTTCTGACAAACCACCGAATCAACCAAAACAAAAAACAAAAAACAAAAATAGTAGAGTTTCCTACATACATGATATACAGAAATACAAATACATGTAAATGAAATATTGTATGTGACGAAAACATTGTAAATTATTTATAACCTCATTTTAGCTTTTAGGTTATACATATTGATTCACTATCGATGTATTCAGTCTTAGGTTTGACGAGGTACTGGAATAAAAAATAGAGTCAAGGACCTCCCTTGAGTGAAACCATTCAACTACAGCAACCTGCTCCAAGACCAGTGGGTTGACACTGAAGACTTTTATTAAGTTAAAATACGGTGAGTCATCGAACGAAATCATATTTTATATTTGATTTTCAATTAGAATTGAATTTATCAAATCGTCCAACAGCTTGTGTTTCGGTATATTTTATCTCATGGAATATTTTAAAACAAATCTACGAAAATCTACAGTTTATACACTTTCATGATTTTACAACCACTGCACACACAACACATACTCCTCTCCTCCATTAGTTTAATAAACACTGGCTGTGGAATATCCTCGATAATCCTAATGAGACTGCCAGCGCCAGACAACACGTGGATATTGTCACTTCCTCTAGCGGCAACAAAGATATTACCGATATAGCCTACATCAAGTCCATGGGGTTCTATCATTTTCAGATGTGTATACTGCCAGACGGTGTCTCCCTGATCAGTGATTGCGGTTACTCTATTACGGGGATGGTTACTGTACACAAGGTGTCCATGTTGTGTTGTACTTATGTTAATAGTACCCCATTCAACTTTATATTCTTTCAGTTTTTTACCGGACATATCAATTTTTATGATTTTATTTCCACATGCTACATAACACGCTCCATTGTGTTTTGTTATTCCATACACATATTCGTTTATATTGATACTTCGCAGTTTATGTAAATCAGACGCAGAATAAACTTCAATAGATTTCGTTCCATAACACGTCACCAGTAGTTCCTCTCCGGCTTTTATTGCTTTAAAAGGGGTACTCAGTCCATCAATGACTTCCGTGGATTTCCAGTCTTTGTTATAAATAAAACAAGTGCCATTAGATTTGCAATTTGCAACTACAAAGTTACCATTCGACAGAAAATTCCCAGTCCACACATTCGGATTTCCTCCATCAATGCTGAATTCAGAAACTAAAGATAACGCAATGTCATGTACATCGTATGTGATGCGAAAATCAGACTCAGCATATTCAATATCTCCAAAAGATTCCATATTTCTCACTTCTTTCAGAACTTGTGACTTTCTTTCAGATATCGTTATCTGTTTCTTCGTGAATTTAAACTGTTCAAGCTGTAAGAGCCTCTCTTTCACTCTGTAATACGTCATTACCATCTCAGCGTCATTCTCTGTCTCTTTAGCTCTTTCAATATTCCGGCAGCAGTAATTTGTACACTGTATGCCATCAATAAGTACATTTGTACAATCACCCAACTCCCCCCTTCCTTTCTTCAGCGCACCTGCTACTTCATCTAAATGTCTGTTCTTCAGCATTTCTAAGTGATCAACAAGTTCTTTGAATTCCCTTTCTGTTTCCTCTATGATTTCGTCCACTGAGTTCTCTATTTCTGCTACATTCTTCTCTTGCTCGCTCTTTGCTTTTGTCAATTTCTTTTCCAGGTTCTTCACATCACCAAAAAGTACATCCAGTTGGCCATTTTCTTTTATATTTTTGGCCGCATCTTCGACAGTATCAACACTTTCGCATTTTCTGTGACTTGTTCCTATACACACTGAACAACAGGACTGCTGGTGATCGTTACAGAAGAATTTGATTGTTTCTTCAGTTCAGGGCAACCGTGGGTATTTCCTGATGAGGGAATTACGTTACCGGATTTCATCTCGTTCAATTGACATACGATATGGTCTTTTAAGAGCAGTTGTCTTTTGTGATGTTTCGTGCATATTTTACATAGATATTCAGTACATGACAAACATATCCCCGTAGCATTTTCATTTTCGTTATCTCGCAAACAGGGATCACACAGTTTCTCATCAGGCTTATGAACGATTGCCTCTAAAACTTCATTCAACGGAAATAGCCCCGCCCACTCGTCTGACTTATCGAAGGCTCCAGGACAGGGTATGTACTCGCGGCATAATGGACAATTAAATCTCAAACGAGGCTCCGTAGATTAACACACATTAACAATGTAGGAAGATAAACAACCGCGACAGAAGGAATGTGTACACGGTAAAAACCTCGGCGACTTGAACTTTTCGAAACATATAGAACACAATGTAACATCCTCCATCGAAGAACTGTCTAGTGATGTTGCCATCTTTATAAATTACAAATCAACTTTCGGTTTCATTTCAAATTCGGCGAACCCGCTGTAAGCTCGGCGTTCTATTTTTTTAAACCATGGAATATTACACTGTGGTGTTTGTAGATGAAGTGTCGATTGTCCACGTTGTCATTGCCAACAAGCACATAAAGCATACATTTCACTGTCCTCCTTGTAGATCCAGAGTGTAAAATATCCGAAGCCAACCTCGGCGTGTAGAAACGGGACAATTTCTAGGGACATGGAAATCTCAGCGGGACATAAATAAGTGTAATTTGATTTTGTTAAGGTTTGAATTATATCAAATATGTAGCATGTAAACATATATATTTTTCAATGTTTATCTATTACTGGAATATAATATTTCTATCTTATTAAGATTTTTTTTCAAGATTGAGTGCATTTAAGGTCGGGTATAGTCTATCTAAAGGTTTGGATCCTGTTAAATATAAACACTAGAAATAACAATTTTAAAAATAGTGATACTGTACTCCTTGTAGAATCTTTGCAACATCCAGGGACGGATCCAGGAATTCCGGTTATGAGGGCGCAGCTTTTTTATGAGGCTTGGAGCCGCCATGAGGCCACCAGTGGGTCAAGGACACATCCCTGATGGATGTCCAGGGGGCGAAGCCCGCGTGAGGTCCCGGCTGGATTTTGTAAATTTCATAAGGTTTGAAATATGTCTCCTATGTAGTAATTTTTACTATTTTCTGTCATTTTTACAAGTAATAAGGTACAGTTAATAAAATGGCGCTAATTTTAAGGGTTTATGGAAAAATAATAATGTAAGTGCTCCCATTAAAAGTAATTCAGTAAATCGAAAGATTTTGTCATTTATTCCACCGAGAGTGGAAGAAATTACTGGTTCTCTTATCGTTTACATTTTTCTAAATTCGATATACCTCAAATTTGAAAATTTTAAGGGGGGGGGGGGGGAGGTGCGCCGCCCTTAAAGGGACTGGTTCACGGTTTTTGAACAAATTATTTTTATTTTTGTTTATGTTTAATATTAAAAGTATAACTCATTTAATGTTGACAACCAAAATCTTAACCTTCTGAATGCAAGAATAAAAGCTATATTTTAGCCTTAAATATGCGTTAAATGTAAACAAAGACTCGAGTCTTTTTATGTATACAAACAACCAAGTGAAATATCAATGTTGTAATATAAAGCATCTTAATATTGCATAGTTGCACATTTTAACTTTTAAATGAAACATTTTATCCGAAGAATGCTTGAAATATGAAAATTATAATAAACTTAGATCGATATCTATTTCTTTTGAAAATTTCGTAAACAAAACATACCGCAATCTTTGTTTACAAAACAAATAATGAACTCTCTAAAATGGGCTTCTGTGATAATGTATAACTTTAATTTTTATGTGAAATCTTTTAAACATATTAAGAGATTTTGATCATTAAAAGTGAAAGATAAAATTTTGGACAAAATCGTGGATCAGTCCCTTTAAATCCGCCACTGACATCAATGTGCAGAATATAGTCACACTGAAAATGTCTCCAGAAACGGGACAAAACTGTGACGTAGGCAGAGTATTCAGAAGTATGGAAAGCTATGTGGGACATAAATAGACCTAATCCGATTTGTAGGGCTGGTCACGACACCAACTGTAATATATTGGGGAGAGAACATTTGTGGCTGGGCCGGTATAGTAGCATAGACCCCCCCCCCCCCGGAAAAACGGACCCGGGATAGATCTTCCCCCATTGGGGGAAAAAGCGCACCATCATATAATTCCCCCTATGTACAAAGTTAGTATAGAATTTCCCCCTGGGCGGAAAAACCGTCCTGGTATAGAATTTTTCCCCTCCTGTTTCCGGATTTCATCGACCGGAATATTTTTCTTCTTATGTAGAAGTTTTTGAATCAATATAAAATGAAGCAAACCGATGTCACTGAAGAGAATACTCAATGAAATTTATTATTATTGCTATAAAGAGGTACATGTTATCAAAAAAGTTACAAATGGAAACAAATATGTGCTTTACAATTGTTATAGTTTAATGAAATAAATATGCGCTGATTGATATTACGATATTCATAAAATAAAGGCATTTTTTTAGTTGTTGAAGTTGGGTTTACACGCTGAAAACTTTGAATTGCGTATAGTAAATACAATATGCTTCCCAAAAGACTTGTACAATGATCAAAATTATTAGGGTTTTTCGTAAAAAGTCGACTAAAAGATATACATGTACAATTAAAATATCAAAAAATTAAATTAAATGCACTGTATAAATAAAACTAACCGTTTATTTAAATTCGAAATTTTAAATTAAAAAGACATTAACTTCTTCCCAACTTCACTATTTCAGATGTTAGATACTGGTAGATAACAGCAAAGATTTGAAATGTATAAATGCATTTTGATATACCATTACACGATTTGAATAATTTCCTTTAAAAAAAAACCCAAACATAAGATGATGATTGTGATACACAAGACCCTGCTCAAAATAAAAAAAAAAATCCCGTGTCCATATAAGCAAGGGAATTCTAGTAATAGAACTGGAAACTGACACATAGCTAAAATGTAAGAAGGGGGAGAACTTGTACTGTCATTTAGAGGGAAATTCTATACTGGGGCGGTTTTTCCTAGGGGGGGGGGGTTAATTCTTCCTAGGGGCAAATTCTATGCCAGGCCCATCTTTCCAGGGGGAATGTCTATCCCGGGCCCGTTTACCTGGGAGGAAATTCTATGCGGGGGGGGGGTTCTATGCTACAACACCGGGAATCAAACCCGGGGCCCCTGCATTACTAGTCAGGTGCTCTAACCACTTAGTTATATAGGCTATATATGGCACCTACAAGAACATCATGAAAATTATTCATCTTGCATCACTATTTCCTCTTTCCAATGCCTCATGTGAAAAAGGGGTTTTCTACAATGAAGAGAATAAAAATTTATTGGCGTTTTAGTCTAAATCATGAAACCATGAACATTTTGATGCGCATAGACATATGTGGTAAGAAACTGGAAAACTTCGAGCCCAGACCTATTGTCAACAGGTGGTGGATTAGTGGAATGAGGGTCAAGAGACCCAACATTGCACCCTATGGCTCACATCAGTGACTGACTTGTCTAAACACAAGACTAGGTAATCATGGGAAAATCACTTATTGAAATAAAGCACAAAAAAGCATTGTTTGATTTTTTTAAATTTTTGCCTGTAGGTTTTCATTTTAGCCTGTGGATTTTATATCCACAGGCTAAAATTAGCCTGTGGTAAAAAATGTTAATTTCGACCCCTGATAGGCCGATATCCATGGTCCGTATAGTCCTAATTACTACATTCCCCCTCCTTTAATTTGTCAAGTTGTAAAAAAAGATATATCAGGATATGGGGCTCACGGCGGGTGTGACCGGTCAACAGGGGATGCTTACTCCTCCTAGGCACCTGATCCCACCTCTGGTGTGTCCAGGGATCCGTGTTTGCCCAACTATCTATTTTGTATTGCTTGTAGGAGTTATGAGATTGATCACTGTTCGTTATCTTCACCTTGCATATCAGACAAATACATATCAAAGGAAATTAAAATGAAATGATCAAACTTAAGAAATATTGCTATTTTGATTTTTAGATTTCAGTCAAATTAGATAAAAGAAAGGGCTTATGGGCCACATCCTTCGCCCAAGACAAATTGCCTATATTTAAAGATCCCCCTATATATTTGTATGTAAAACTTAAATCATATCACCTATTGTGATCCCACTTAACCTCCGGTGCCATGATTGCAACAAACTTGAATCTACACTATGTCGGAGATTGATTGATTGAATCTTGCTTAACGTCTAGCTGGAGAGTTTTTCACTCATATGTAGACGTCACCAAGACCGGTGAGGGACTTCAAATTTAGACCAATGCTCGGCGCTTAAATTATTGCCATTGAGCAGTGAGGGTTCTTTAGCGTGCCACACCTACTGTGAAACGGGACATCCGTTTTAAAGGTCATCTCCGAGGACCCGTGACATTCACACCTGATGCCGAGCGTTTGGCGATGGAATTATTTTAACGACTTAGATCTGTCGCGCCCGGGATTCGAACCCCGGACTACCGCTTGTGGGGCGAACGCTCTAACCTCTTGACCACCGCGGCGATCTATGTGAGAGAGCTTCCATGTTCTGGCCCAGTGGTTCTAGAGAAGACTTATAAAAGATTTTACCTACATATCAGGATGTAAAAAATTGATCCCCTATTAGGGCCTTACTCTAAGTCCGGGCGTTATGGTTTTAACACACTCAAATATGCACTATGTCAGGAATCCGTTATGTAAATTTGAACTTGCATGAACCAATGGCTCGTGAGAAAACTTTTAAATTACTACATCCAATGTTTTGTGATTATCTCCCCTTTGAAAGGGACAGTGGTGCCTTGTACCAAGTTTGATTGAAATTGGCTCACTAGTTCTGGAGAACATTAAAATTTGAAAGTGCATCTTCATTATCATATCTCCTTGGAAAAGAGTATTTTTCCTCATTTCAACCAACTGGAATCCCCTTCACCCAAGGATGTTTTGTATGAAATTTAGTTGAAATTGACCTGGCGGTTTGGAAAAAGATGAAAATGTGAAAAGTTTACAACAGCAGACAATGAAAAGTTTTGATCAGAAAAGCTCACATATCCCTTTGCCTCAGATGAGTTAAAATACCAATTCCGATCAAAATTGATAGAATATACTAAATCAAATTGTTGTTAATGTCATGCCCTTTTCATGAAGATATTTTGATAAATTCATTTCAATTTTCTTTTTATATCAAGGGCATGTAGTTTTTTGATTACCATATTCTTTATGACAACTTTTAAAATAATTCCTATGGGGATTGGTTTAAATTTGAAAATCGGATTATTTTTAAATTTTGGCTATTTCAAATAAATAATTGACGGTGCAACTTGACACAAACCTTAACCTTGGCCACAACTTCATACCAAATCAAAGTCCATTATATCGATTTTGTATCCATTTGATTTTTCAGTGGTTTGGAAAATGTGTAACCTTGTCGATGTCCCTCCTAATCAGGGGTGGATCCTGGAATTCTGGTTGGGGGGCGTGGAATTTGTTTCCAGAGACAGGGGGTCGAGGGCCGCCCTAAAGCCCCTAGTTGGTCCAAGGCAAAGCTCTGGTGGGGCCCCGGAATCGAATCCCTCGGGAGCTCCTGAATGTTAGTAATTTTAAGAGTAAAATTGAACCATGGAATTAGCCTTCACAGGTAAAGTTACACCCCCTCTTACAAACACACCTTTATCACTACTCAAATGAGGCAAAATTTATCACCCGTTGATTTTTTTGTCTAATCAAACTTATTTGCTCGACATTGAGCTGTGATTTTAGTCCATCTGTTTGTATTTCTTGGAATTCAATCCCCCCTACTCACACCTCATAGGCGGATCCAGGAATTTGTGAAGGTGGTGGGTGGTCTAGCACTTGATCGATCTTTTAGTTATTTTTCACAATCTCCAACCCCACTCATTTACACCTTTTTTGCTTGTGTACATAACATTTTAGGGAGATCTTCGGACAGTTTATACATTTATTTGCTTTCGTTTTACTATTTGTTTCTCGCGTTCTAGTCATTTTTATCCATATATTCAGATTTTATATAAAATCTTTAAAAAAAACGATTCAAAGGTTACTCTCAATAGGCTCTGCTGTAAATGGTGTAAAATCCTGCATTCTGAGGATTTCCTGGACTTCTTTTTCACTTTTCAATTTTCTGCTTCTTAAGGAGGTTCTCTACATCATCACAATGGCTGACGTCCTTTTAAAACATGGATAAAAATATAAATATCAGCAATATTTGTCTATTGATTTAAAACATTCTTGCCTAACTGAGTAGCTCAGTAGGTTCGCACATCGACTGTTGAATGGTAGATTGCGTGTTCGAGTCCAACAGGGTTTTGAATTTTTCTCAGAGTACTTTCAACTAAAGTTGTATTTTTTGACTAAATAAAGTAAATTTGAAAGTTTTCAATTTCAAAATATTGTTGTACATATCCAACACTTTTATCCATATCAAATTTCCATAGTGAAGCATACCTCCTTGAAGGAAACTTTTATGTTGCATATACTGTTTAAGAATTTTATGGGATAGATGTACTTGAATCTAACGAAAATATCATAAATGTAAAACTTATACGTTACCAATTTTGATGCAACAGATGTGCACTCGACAAATAATGTCTCTTCAGTGATGCTCAACCCAAATGTTTGAAATCCGAAATAAAAATGAACTTTTAGAGTTATTTTAGGGGGGAAATATAAATCTAAATATATAGGAGTATTTCGTCTTATTCATCGGGGAATTAAATGATATGCTGGTGTTGATAAATTTGAATGATGTTATTACATGCAAATATCCACCATTCACATCATTTTGACGCGAAGTCTCCTTAAAATTGAATAACTTTACTTTTTTTCCGCAAAGGGGGAGGGGACCCATCGACTGGACCCCTATCTTCTGGATCCACCCTTACATCTTTTCCTAGCATGTTACGTCTCTTGCCTCAAAATATGTTTCTCGTTTTTAAAATAAAAACTAGATTTGGAAAAAAATTAATAATAGCCAATAAAAAAATAATGCATGATTTCGGGGAGGGGGGGGGGGCTGCAAAATATTAAACCATGGTATATATAAACAACTCTCAAGAAACGCATATTAGTATTTCTATTGAAAATATCTATATGATCAACTCGGAATCTTTATACAGTTATTCATTTATGTGTGTACATTTCTTCTACTTATGTAAAATACGGAGTTATAGACTTTGTGTATTTTGACGTTCACCTTTTAGAATCAATTATTATAGATATGATTTGATTTTACTTCTTTTTATAGTATGCAGTGATTTGTAACATACTTTGAAAATTGTAGGGGGGGGTCAATAATTCCGCCGATGCTAATCAGTCCTAGCCTCATGGCAACCTGTGTAACTTTACTTGTGCCCCTTCTGGCCTGCCTTAGCCTTGTGGCAACCTTTTTTGGCTTTTGACCACTTGTCAAACATACAAATTAACCTTCGTAAATGTGAATGTCTTAATATGTACAGGCAAATTTGTCTAGATAAATAAATCTTCTAATCTATTACCGATAAACAGATCACAAACTAGTCCAAATAAGAAATGAAATAAAAAATGAAAACAGCATCACAGGTGTTGATATAGATAAACTAGAATAACCAATAAGATCCAGCATCACACGTGTTGATATAGATACACTAAAATAACCAATAAGAACCAGCATTACATGTGTTAATATAGATACACTAAAACAACCAATAAGATCCAGCATCACATGGGTTGATATATATACACTAAAATAACCATTAAGACAATATATTTATTTTTTAAGACTTAGAATCGACCGGTAATGTTTGCATTTATAATAAATTGGTATATTCGCTTTTTCGCATCTATTCACTTCCGTTCCATGTTAATTGTAATTGTAATTGTAATGAAACGATTTATATAGCGCCCTATCAACATTAGTTCTCTTTACAAATGTGAAAGAGAATTTGCACATACATGTGAATAAAATATTCATAGTGTCAGAATTAAAATGCATAATTATTATATCAATATATAGCGCCTAATGTAATGATATGATTACCCTAATAACATATGAAACAATTTAAAACAAGCCATAGTAATAATTAAATACATAGAAAGTACATAGGTGTAATAAAAAACGACAAAGGATTTTTGTATGTAAGGGCACTAAGTATATCAAAATAATCACAAATTAAAAGCTAATCTAAAATGGATGCGTTTTGAGGTCCACTTTAAAACTAGACAGCGAAGGACATTGTCTGAGTTTAAAAGACATCGAGTTCCAGATACTCGATGCAGCCTTGTCTAACCGTCAATTCCCAAATGTTTTCGTACGTGTCCGAGGTACCTCGAAAAGATGCAGAGATTCGGATCTTAGTGATTTTGTGGGATTGTAAACTGCAAGGATATCCTTTATGTAAACTGGAGAAATTTGAAAGTATGAAGAGGTATCTTATATTCAATTCTGTATTCAACTGGGAACCACTAAAGATCTATTAGAACAGGAGTAATATGGTCGAATTATTTTTGAGCGTGTTATTAATATTACAGCTGTTTTTGTGCCCTCTGAAATGTGCTGGTGTGTTGAGAATGAACATCATAATTCAATGCATTTCCGTAATCTAATCTGGATGTAACTAGCGAGTTTACTAGAGTTTTACATGCTTCATCATTGATAAATAAACCTATTTAAATGAACGAATAATCGACCAGTAATTTTTACATTTATAATCAATAGGTATATTTGCCCTTTCGTATCTATTCACTTCCGTTCCATGTTAATATCCCTACGTAGCTTTCACACAACAAAAACAGTACTACATCAACAATACACAATACAAATAAAGAATATATGGGTGAAATAGCACTGACGACTTCTTCGTTTCATTCATATCAGACAGTGATTGAGATATAAACCTTGTTTCAAACAGTAAACTATTACCATTGCAAAATCCGAACATACAGACTAACAGTTTATGTATGAATTTAATGTTTTATCCTGTCTGGGAGTACGAGGCAGTACAATGACATTATCTCTTGAGTTTTCTCACTTTGTACATATAACTGTCAATAGTATACATACAAACATTGACATGATGTATGTCACGTTAAATCTTATTCGTATGTTCATTTTTAGTTCACTTTTGTTTTGTCAAACCAAACGTAGCTTTATCCTGCTTGGGGCCTCTTTTAAATTGTAAATACCCCTTTATTAAACCCCAATCTACCGGAGCATAAAACCACCAGTCCGTGCTCTCAGTAGGAATCGAACTGTCATGCAAGATTGATGCATTCATCTGAGCACATTTTCACCAGAATGTTATGACAGCAATTACAAAATAACTATTGCAGACACTTTGACTTTGTTGTAAATGTTGCCCGTTTTCAGCTTGTTCGGAGGAGATTTTTATGTAATGATCTTTATATAGTATTTCCTTTGTTAAAAAGGTCCTAAAGCTTCCAACGATCTTTATTTAGTTATGTGTTGTGTGGTTGTTTCGATACCGGTTTTCTTTTTCATAATAATATGAAGTAACTAATATGTATAACGGTATATGCTGGGATTTATCCATGGATAATGTAAAGTAAGGTTTCAACCTGAATACTTGTGTGTATGTGTACGTTTATATGACTTTATTGTCGTAGGTGCTACCTTGTAGTGTGTACTAAGTACACGTGTACCAAGTACAAAAGTATGAAAACCAAACAATGGGGAGCATCGATATACGTGTTGTGTCTACGTATGACAGCAGTCATAAGCATAGTGGATCTGAGTTTAAGCCAGACGCCTTTGAGGAAGCTTATGCTCAACGCCATAAAACGGGATCAGAAACTTAAATTTTAGTTGTATGCCAAATAAATATGTAATTTGTTTCTGTGATTTTATCATTTATCCCATTCTAGTTATCCGTGAAAACGTAATACATGCAACATTAAATTATTCCTAAGACATTAAAACAGAAAGAATGACAAATTGTATTGATTTAGAGTATTATGTAGAATGAAAATGTCAACAGGTTCTGTCCCACATGAAGAAATATTCAAATTATCATCACACATCAGTCCATTCCGGTCAGTATGTTGTCCACGATTAAATACTTACATTTATCAGATGTTTACTCCTGTATCTAATGGATATGCCACTACATAGACTATTATTTCCTACACCGTTTGTGACGTCACAAATAAACGTCAATTTTACATGTCAAGAAGTAAAATTATCAACGCTACAGTAATGTAAATGAATAGCCTTAGGGGTTAACATGTGATAAAAAAAACATCTTATGATTTGTGTCTCAGGGATAGAAAACACACAACTCGTTGAATATAAATCGTATCAAATCACGAACCATGTAAGATGCCATATATCTTGCATTGTATCCATAGTTTAAAGCATTGACACAGGAGCAAATCTTCACATTAACTTCAATAACAGAACTAATTGGACAATTAGATAGACCAGACCAAAAATTGTTTATGCTAAAAAAAAAATCCAAAATCTGTGATCCCCTACATATGAAAATAAAGATGGATTATAATTGGGTGCCTACTGTCGTCTCTACCATTATTTTGGATAGCAGTAGTGAAAGAGAAAAATAAAAGTGTAAAAGTTATGAATTAAACCGATGAGTTCCACCCCTTTAAGAAATCGGAGTTTAGGCAAATTTATTTAGACAATTTTTAGTTTATGAATTTTAAGTCTTAAAATCCCACCTTGACTTCTCCGTACCATTCACGGTATTTATTATGTTGAAAGTTAAGAAGGAATTTTCCATTCCTCATCAAGAATTTTAGGCTAACCTTTGCTTTTATCTGAAAAACGGTGTAATGTGCCTGTAATTTAAGGCAGAAAAAATTACAGCTGATACTCATTAGTATTATTGTGAGACAACAAAGTTTACTAGAATGAAGGTAATACTAGCAATGTATATGGATAAGACAATTTTCATATAAACATTAATGTTGATTTTTTTCTGAATATTTTATTACGACAAAATTAACAAATTCTACAATTTATACACTTTCATGATTCTACGATTGCTACACACACAACATATACTCCTCTCTTCCATTAGTTTAATAAACATTGGCTGTGGAATATCCTCGATAATCCTAACGAGACAGCCAGCGCCAGACAACACGTGGATATTGTCACTTCCTCTAGCGGCAACAAAGATATTACCGACAGAGTCTACATCAAGTCCACGGGGTACTCTCATTTTGATATGTTTATACTGCCACACGGTGTCTCCCTGGTCCGTGATGGCGGTCACTGTATTCAGGGAACTGTTACTGTACACAATATGTCCATCTTTTGTTGTACTTATGTGAATATTGTAATTGTCTTCGACTTTATATTCTCTAAGCTTTTTACCAGACAGATTCAATTTTATAATCTTATTTCCACATGCTACATAACAAATTCCATTGTGTTGTGTTATTCCATACATTGTTTCGTTGATATTGATACTTCGCAGTTAATGTAAATCAGACAAAGAAAAAACTTCTATAGACTTCGTTCCATCACACGTCACCAGTAGTTCTTCTCCAGCTTGTATTGCTTCAAAAGGGTAACTCAGTCCATCAATGACTTCCGTGGATTTCCAGTCTTTGTTATAAATAAAACAACGGCCATCAGGTATGTAGTCTGCAAATACAAAGTTACCATTGGACAGAAAATGCCCAGTCCACACAATCGGATTTTCTCCATCAATGCTGAATTCATTAACTAAAGATAACGCAATGTCATTTACATCGTACGTGATGCGAAAATCAGACTCAGCATATTCAATATCTCCAAAAGATTCCATATTTCTCACTTCTTTCAAAATTTGTGACTTCACTTCAGATATCGTTATCTGTTTCTTCGTGCATTTAAACTGTTTCAGCTGTAAGAGCCTCTCTTTCACTCTGTAATACGTCATCACCATTTCAGCGTCATTCTCAGTCTCTTTAACTCTTTTAATATTCCGGCAGCAGTAATTTGTACACTGTATACCATCAGTAAGTACATTTGTACATTCACTTAACTTCCCCCTTCCTTTCTTCAGCGCACCTGCTACCTCATCTAAATGTTTGTTCTTCAGTATGTCTAGGTGATCAACAAGTTCCTTGAATTCCCTTTCTGTTTTCTCTATGATTTCGTCCACTGAGTTCTCTATTTCTGCTACATTTATCTCTTGTTCGCTCTTTGCTTTTGTCAGTTTCTTTTCCATGTTCTTCATATCACCTAAAAGAACATCCAGTTGGCGATTTTGTTTTATATTTTTTGCTGCATCTTCAACAGTATCAATACTTTCGCATTTTCTGTGACTTGTTCCTATACACACTGAACAACAGGACTGCTGGTGATCATTACAGAAGAATTTGACAGTTTCCCTTTTATGTTTTGGGCAGCTATGGATATTCCCTGATTCGGGAAATATGTTGCTAGATTTCATCTCGTTCAGTTGACATATGGTATGATCTCTTGAGAGCAATTGCCTTTTGTGATATTTGGTACACATCTTGCATAAATATTCAGTACAAGACAAGCAAAACCCGATAGCATTTTCACTTTCGTTTTCTCGTAAACAGGCATCACATAATTTCCCATCAGGTTTCTTAACGATTGTCTCTAAAATTTCATTGAACGGAAATAACCCCGCCCACGCATCTGGCTTATCGAATGCACCAGGACAGGGTATGTACTCGCGGCATAATGGACAATTAAATCCCAAACGAAACTCTGTAGATTTACACACATTAACAATGTAGGAAGATAAACAACCGTGACAGAAGGAATGTGTACACGGTAAAAACCTCGGCGACTTGAACTTTTCGAAACATATAGAACACAATGTAACATCCTCCATCGAAGAACTGTCTAGGGATGTTGCCATCTTTATAAATGACAAATCAACTTTCGTTTTCATTTCAAATCCGGCGAATCGGCGTCTAAATTTTCGAAAACAAATGGAACACACCGTAATGTCTATAAATGAACTATTGTCAAGCACATACCAAACTAATAATTTCACTGTCCTTCCTGTGGAAAGAGATTATGGGAGAAAACTTTCATTCACACTGTACCACGGGTCACGGGACAAGACTGTGGTGTAGACCCTTAATAGAAAGTATAGTGTCATGAACATGGAAGCCTATGTGAGGCAAGAGTAAATGAAATAAAAACAGTCTCTGCTTCAATCTATCGATACGTGAGTGACAGTTAAGGTGTTCTTCTTCTGAGATTAGAAATATTAACGTTTGATCTACATGCAGGTTTCGAAATATCGGCGCTTTTTAATAGTAAACGGTGGCGAATGTAGATATAATTTAAATATCCAGGCCTCAACAGTAATTATTGAAGTTTTGCGAGGAGGACTGACTCGTACATTCAACGGCTGACTTGGACATTTAAATCTCCGTATTGTATTGAAGCAGGAAATCGTTAAACATATTCAATGTCGAATGGTTGGTATAGTATTGTGGTAGGCCCGTTACGTTTTAAACCATTTGAAACTATTTGATTTGCCTGAGTTAAAATAAACCCACAAGGCCATTAATTCAGCTGTTTGTTGTTGTTTTTTTGCATGCATACATATATGGAAAATATATCACGATTAATGTTTTAGTTTTCCAACGTCAATGCATTATTATGAATCGAATATAAGTTTATAGTTTAGGGATTTTTTGACAGTAAATGTTGTTGATCAAAAAAAAAAAAACAAAAAAAAAAAAACAACAGTTGTTGTTTATCTCAAAAAATGAAATGTTGACCATTTCATTTTTTGGTTTGATTACTTATTATTCAAAGTATTTTGTATATTGTTGCAAATGTAAAACGTATTCGTTACCAATTTTAATGCACCAGATACGCATTTCGACAAATAATGTCTTTTTAGTGATACTTAACCGAAATGTTTGAAATCCGAAATAACGATAAATTGCTAGATCTATTTTAGCTATTTTAATGTAGATTCAATCCGCATTTGTTGAAAAACTTTGTTAACACTTGCACAACTGTGTACAACGTAGAAAGGCAGTTAGCATTTAAAAATGATTATGTTGATGTTTTTAAGAAGAAATGGAATGCGTGACATGGATTTATAGTTTTATATGATGTAGGAGATATATGTACTTGTATACATTAGCATTAGTGTATTTAAGGTATTATCAATGCGATAACAGTACATTTGATATACATGTACACTTGACAACCTATCAGATTAACATTAATCTGTACATAACATAAGCCAGAGAAACTTCATTCTTTTCTATCCCTTTTCCTCTTTTTTATCTTTGAATGAATGCACATTAGAGTAGATGTGTGAGTAAATGGTAGATAAAATACCCGTACTGTCGAGTTAGGTGGGTTTGTAAAGGCATGATGATAAACCCTGACTGTCATTATATGAATAAATGTTGTGTGAAGAAATTCTTTGTGGTTTGCTTATTACAAAATGTATAAATTTGTCATACAGCTTTATTCAGTCATCCACACATATACAACACAAAACATTCTAAACGTACAAGAAGTTCGGAAACACATATATATCTATTTAGCTTCAGATATGTAGCTCTCTGGTAAATAACTCTTTATAAAATCCTTCAATTCACAGCGCGATTGAGGGCTTATATCTCTGTATTTTGTCATCGCCATATCATAATATAAAAAAAGATTTCCAACATTTTCCCCACTACACTTGTGTCCAAACATTCGCGTATTTTATGTCCAGTGTTTGTGTTTATTATAAATGAACACCGAATACGTACATATTGGATACAATGGATAGATACAAAGATCAGCAGGGTTCTAATTGACTGCTGACTAGCATGGTAGCGTCTACAAACGAAATGCTTTGAAGGTATGGCGTGTGTTCGGTTGACAAGAGACTTTAATGAATGTTTGGAGGTGAGTTTGGACACAAATTTATCGAGGAAACATATAAGAAGTTTTTGTATTAGTTCTTTGAGACGGCGATCCAAGGATATAGCGATTTTGCCGATTCAACAGTTAGTGTAATTTTCTGTGAAGTGCAGGAACGGTTTTTCTGAAAGGTAGCTCTCGTCCGCCTCCGTGTTTTGTTGAAGAGCTAAAGATAAGAAGCTACACATATATATTCTGAAGAAAAATTAATTATAATATTCGTGTTACCACACTTAACAAAACTGAACATGTCAAAGGCGTAACACAGTGAATCCATGTGCATACACTGAGAACTACCCGTCTACCAATTGGAAAAATCATTTACAAAATTCAAAATGTTAACCTAAATTTGAAAAAGGAAAAATAAAGTTTTATGAAATGACTCAATTTCCCTTTTCCTAAAAACTACAATATCAAAGTTATTTTCTATACATTGAACAACACCAGAAAGACACTCGTAAACAAATATCAACTGTAAACCAGACAACTTACAGAGACTAGACGAATATCACTAAAATGCTGAGGGGAAAAACATTCTCAGGCCTTGAGAGTTCGAGGTTAAGAGACAGCGTAGCTCGAGCAATATCAGAGACCGACCTGAAATCCTGAAATCCACCCATCATTTACTACTTAGATATCCGTCGTTATACATAAAATGACTTTCCTAGTGTAATAATCCCCACATATAGATAACACTTGACACTCATTACACACATTTAGTGCATTTGAAATACCCATCACATTCCGTGTACATTTCAAAAGAGATTATGGAACGCGCTGATTTACAAAATGTTGTTCACAGAAAGATAATTAGTCTGAAGATTCAAAGGCTATCACAGAAAAAGCAGTAGGATATGTAAATACAAATGAATGTGTACGTATATGCATCGATCACATGGGTACAACCCAAGATTCAACGTTTAGATGCACGAAATCAGCGTAGTTAAAGATTGAATGGATACACTCCTACATTCTCCAGCATTTAAAATTGATATTTCATTTGTTCATGATGCATCAGTTACCTAGCTACACTTTATATCTGAGTATGTGCTAAAGGGGCTTTAATTTTGCAGGACTAATTTTTGCAAGTTTTGTCCTTCGATGTTTCACGATGGTTTGAATGTCGCGGATTAACACCTTCGAATAGGTCGTCTTTACTCCCTAATCAATGTTTACTAGGATTACCTCCCCTGTTTTCTATAAAACATGCTGCATACGTTTTTACCTTCGGATAAGTTTTCACTATTGCTGATAATATGAGTTTTCCCTTCAGCTATTAAGATAAAAATTGTCACTTGAAATTTTGAGTTTTGTTCACTAGTATTTTCGAATTCAAGAGGTCATTTACATCTGTTTATTGATGTCGCTTCCACATTTGTTCAGGAAGAACAACCCCCAGGGGTTAGTGCTCCTCCATTGTCAATTCTACCCTGATCCTCGCAAGATAGACGACCCTGAAGATGAAGGAATCACAGACGTGCACAATGATTCTTTGGAGAAAAAGTTCTCAGGATTTTGTCGAGAAAACGTAACTAGGGATTATATGATACACATTCGCCTGAGACAAGTTTAAGAATAACTAAATATACATTGATAATGGACCATCAAAAGCTACATATGGTTTTGCAAATAAATATAAACAAAATTACAGTTAGGAGTATTCTCCCCATCGACGTCCTTTGAATTTGGGGAAATACGATGATTTCAGACATGTGCGTCTAAAAGTGTTGTTAATACACAATTTTGATGACAGATGCAGGGGGTTTTATGTATCAAATATAAGAACATTTTGTCTGAATCACCATTAATAGTGATAGGATAAAATCATCACTCTCCAGAATGAGTTTTAGAGAGCGGAAGGCCACCAAAGGCATGAATACGTTACCAACTGACGTTGAACGAATTTACTCTAAAGCCAAAAACATAACATTTCTGGCTCACTTGTAATTAATTGGAAGCGGACTGGTGTCAGCATCATTCCATGTGGGTAATGGACAATAGAGCGAGCAGGTAAAATCTTGTTTCAACAATAACTCCGCAGTTACCGTTTAGCGGTTTTTTTTTCGCGGGTTTGAAATTTAGCGATTACTGGTTCAAAGATATGCTAATACTAATACTTTTTGTGTAATAAGTTTTGGCGGACAAGGAAGTTATATCGCTCTTGCAAATACTGTAGTCGCAATTGAGTGCATGGTTGGCGAGTGAAATTTTGGTGGAAAGCTATTTAACCGCTAAAATAAACCAAATTTATCACCTCGCGGAAAATCCCCGCTATGCGGTATCTTTTTTTATGATTTTATCATTATGTCATCTACTAATTAAATAATTTACGAAATATTAAATGAGAAATAGTTTTGTACTTTTCTTAAAGTCTTAAATTAGTAAATGACAAATATATTAAAAATTAAAGCATTTTACAGGTTCAAAACAAATCCCAATTAAAGGATATGACGACAAAAGCCAGATATCAACTTCACTATCAGTTCTTTTTTACCAAGGGACTCCTAAAAATACCACCTTCGTCATCATTTCCTGACTGAATGAAATTAATTTGAGAACGTTCTAAACTGATTCGTTATGTGGAAAACATATTTTGCCGAGCCTGACTTCTCCTTGAATAAAGAAGAACTTTGCAATTTTTATCTTTTTAAAGGGCGTTCAAACACTTTTTAAACTTCTTGATGAAAAGGGCATTATAGTTGTTTTGTACCGAAATCTGCACTGACCGCCTCCAATCTCTTGATATACAAATTAATAGTGATTTTAATTATTTGCTCAAAACAGAATTTCAAAACCATTACGCAAGTCAAGTCGAACGAAATCTTAAAGATGGGTCCTATATTGTAGTTCTAGAAATTGACTTGAAATTATCTTTGGTTAAACTCCTGTATGCTAAGTGGTTTGTGCAGGCTGTCGAGTGTCTATCAAAACAAAATTATCTGATCAAAAGTGCATTTGTATGTGTTGGCATTTAAATTTGTCTGTGTGCTGAGGGGTATAACCACCCGTACTAATATTAATTGCTACTTTGTACATGTTTTATACAGTTTTTTGTTTGACAAACAAGTTAACAAACTTGTTTCTAAATGTACTTAATATATAATGAATGCACATACTAAACATTACTTTGTCCTTACCTCGGTCTTTTAAATAATAAACTTCATAGCTCTATATGTTCAATATCAAGTACAGTCCATAGACTAAGTTAGAACCATTACCTTTAGATGGATTCATACCCCTATGAACAACACTTTGTGATGGGCATTTTTTCGCGATCTTTAATACAATCGCGAATATAGTAAATTCAAACCCAATAGAATATACCCCGTTTGATAGTATCACCAAAAAGGTTTCCATTTATCAAGTTCGTTTCCAAGATAACCGTTCATTGTAAAAGTCATCTCTTAGCGCAAATGTCCAGTAAGAATAGGCTCAAGTTTAAATTTCGAATCCAACTAATTTTTGAAATAATATTGATAAACAAATGAAATGTTCAGTGTATGTTTGTATTTGACCTATTTTATTGCATAAGACAGTACTCTTTCTTGTTTAAATGTCTGTGCGAGATAAATCTCCATGTATAAATATTCACGTTTTTCACCCAAGTTCCATTTAAGATATTTACCATTCACTGTGTTGAGGCATGGGTCTTATGGAACAAGGAGTGTTACGAAGAGTGTTATTTTTGACATAAAAAAGAAAAAAAAATATTAAGTTAGATTAGTTGAAAATGAAGGAAAAAAAATCACTGCACTTTTGAACTGCACTTAATGCCATAATGTAAAACTTATACGGTACCAATTTTGATGCACCAGATGGAATTTCGACAAATCTTGTCTCTTCATTGATGCTCAACCGAAATGTTTGAAATTCGAAATAACAATGAAGTTTTAGTGCTATTATAGAGAAAAACAGTGTGCCAAAAAAGTGGAGTCAACTTCGTGTAAAGATAAGAGCTATGCGTGAGGGAGATAATCCTTAATTTTGAAATGAATTTCTACATTTTGAAACAGCAGTTAAATATACATCCGTATTTTCAAGCTGGTAACGAAGTACTTAGCTACTGGGCTGTAGAGACCCTCGGGGACTAACAGTCCACCAGCAGAGGCCTCGACCCAGAGGTCATAATGTAAAACTTATACGGTATCAATTTTGATTCACCAGCTGCGCATTTCGACAAATCATGTCTCTTCAGTGATGCTCAACCGAAATGTTTGAAATCCGAAATAACAATTAAGTTTTAGAGCTATTATATGGAAAAACAGTGTGTCAAAAAAGTGGAGTCAAATTCGTCTAAGGATCAGAGCTTTGCGTGAGGGAGATAATCCTTAATTTTGAAATGAATTTCTACATTTTGAAACAGCAATTAAATATACATCCGTATTTTCAAGCTAGTAACGAAGTACTTAGCTACTGAGCTGTAGAGACCCTCGGGGACTAACATTTCACCAGCAGAGGCCTCGACCCAGGGGTCATAATGTAGAACTTCTACGGTACCAATTTGGATGCACCAGATTCGCATTTCGACAAATCACGTCTCTTCAGTGATGCTCAACCGAAATGTTTGAAATCCGAAATAACAATTAAGTTTTAGAGCTATTATATGGAAACATAGGGATGAAACACCTCATGAACCAAGATATTTCCTAATACTTTTATAACATAAAAGAAAGCTCAGGTCAAAGACGCGTCTCCCTGTCCCTACCCATCTTAATGCAAACCGTTGTTAATTCCATCCATTCTGTTAGATATAGAAAAATAACACTTTCACGTTTAATTTACAACCTCGATAGAAATAGTCTACGTCAGTCTTGATCTAGATATATCCTAATCTAATTTTACAGTCTCCTTAGAAACATTCTACGTCAGTCTTGATCTAGATATCTCTAGATACATCATAATCCGTCTGTGTCCAGTATCTACTTTTTTCATGGGAATCATTGCACCTCAACCAGTTTTCAGCCCAAAAGAGAGAATCGCGATCCTTGTCATAAGACAATGTAACCATTTTGAATTACAATATTCCAAGGAAAAGGAGAGGGGTGTAATCCTTGAAACACCTCAGATCTCCCACTGCACTCTTGAATATTGAAAAATCCGAGATACTTAAAAACCTTTATAGAGAGAAATGATAAATATCACTTGGTGTTGATGTTTCCCATTGGAGTGAGCACACCAGAAGATAGTTTGCATGCAAGGCGAAGATAACGAACAGTGATCAATATCATAACTCCTTTAAGCAATACAAAATAGATAGTTGGGCAAACACGGACCCCTGGACACACCAGAGGTGAGATCAGGTGCGTAGGAAGAGGAATCATCTCATATATCTTTTTAATGATCAATTTTTAAACAGAGGAAGACCAAACAGTGATCAATCTCATGAATGGAAATGTTCCAAAGAAAGGGGAGGAAGTGCAACAACTGGAACACGTCAGATACCCTACTCCACTGAACAAGGATTACAAAACCCGAGCTACATAAGAAGTTTTAAAAGAAGAGGGAAAAGATAAATATCATCTCATGTTTATATACATACGAGTACTTTGTAAACACGAGCAGCCGCTTGTTAATCCCTTTACAGCGGGTTGAGAAAATGGTGGAACTTGCCAATCTGAATATCATCTATGCATGTTTTTTTTTTAAAATATATATTATTTACACACATTTTACGAATTTACATATTTTAACTTTTTACTTAGTATACAGCAATTACAACTACAAGAACGATATAACAATAGGTATAAAGGTTTACTATTTGGCATTTGTGTCCTCAATCAGCTGATCGGCGACCTGACACAGTTTCGTTATGCCGATTTTAGATTAACATGTTTAAATTTTGCTAACCTGTTGAAAAATGATGCCATCATCTTGTAAGATTTGACCTGCATATCTTTTTTATTTTTCCGTTTTCGATTCAAACGCTCAGCAGTCGGCATTTTTCATAACAGTTTAATTTAAGATGGAGAAGGCGTTTTATTTCATGTGCTTTACCGCATCTTCGGCATATCAACAGTTTCACATTTTCTGTGTTTTGTTCCTATACACACTGAACAACAGAACTGCTGGTGATCATTACAGAATAATTTGATTGTTTCCTTTTGATGTTCTAGACAGCTGCAGATATTTGCCGATGCAGTAAATTTGATTCCGGATTTTATCTCGTTTAGTTGACATACGGTATGTTCGCTCGAGAGCAATTGCCCGTTGTGATGTTTGGTGCATATTTTGCATACATATTTAGCACATGACAAACTCCGGTAGCATTTTCATTTTAGCTACCTCGTAAACAAGGATCGCACAGTTTCTTATCAGGTTTCTCAACGATTTTCTCTAAAATAGTATTCAAAGAAAAGAGCCCTGTCCCGTCGCCTGGCTTATCGAACGAGCCAATACTGGAAATATACTCACGGCATAAAAGACAATTAGTTCCCAAACGAGGCTTCGTAGATTTACAAACATTAACAATGTAGGAAGATAAACACCCGTGACAGAAGGAATGTGTACTCGACGAATTGAACTTCCTCCACCGAAGATCTGTTGTCATCTTTATATTACAATTCGTTTTCATTTTAAATTCAGCGTACCCGTTGTAACCTTGGTGTCCTAAATATTACGATACAAAAGTAACACTTCATGATGTCTGTAAATGATGTGTTGATTGTTGACGTTACAATGACGAACAATTACATAAACATATATTCACTGTCATTCTTGTAGATCTAGAGTCTAAATGTCCAAAATATCGAAGTACATGATATGATAAGACAATACTATCGCACTAAAAATCATGGGTCATGGGATAGGAATACGATGTTAATATGTAACAGGAAGTAAACTATTCAGGAACATGGAAACCTGTGTGAAACATGCGTCAATGGGGCTGGTGGGTTGAGAGTTTGAATTCAGATAACAAATCTAATGTAGTGATACTTGTGACAGTTAATTATTGATATTTCAACGTCAATCAAAGTACTGAAAGAACTAAAAACGTTTATTACGACATGCTGCACTGAACAGTCGATATGAATAATAGAAAATGTTACTTCCTCTCCAACTTTTGAGTTTGATAATTCAAAAATAATGTTGAAGCAGGATGTAATGTCTTCTATTGAGATATAGATATGTATGTGTGAAGATTGCATTTGCTAAATTGATATTGCGAATGGTGGAGTGCAACATTGATATTAACTTTCGATTTTGTAAATATCTTCCTATGATTTTGATTTCATAATAATTTAATAACTTCTAAAGTGATGACTTAACAACGATGCTCATTGCATGAAAAATTCATTTGATTTCTTAGTAAAAAAATCGTCCGGAGTTCATCTGCACTGAGCACGCTGGACTATTTTTCTCTGGAATGCGTCTTCCCTGTTAACGGCCTTTCTAATTTTAGCGCTATTTATAGAATGGGAATTTCCACACATGCATTGTTAAGGAAATGTATTCGTTTGATGCTACTAAAAATAAACACAATCAAATATGTGAATAAAATACAAATTAGTTTAAAGAAACAACAAACATGGGCCTAGTAATGACGTGGTAGAATAATCAACTTGATGACGTAGGACACTGACTGGTAGAAGTAGCCCAGACAGATTACGGTTTGTATCAACTGCTTTACGCTTTTGATAACATGACGGAGCAAGCAGCGATTTTTGATTTGGTAAATATTAATGAAATTGAACTGCGTTATATGTATGGGGCTCAGTCAACGAGCGCAATTTATATGTAGAGGTGTTGAGCTTTCTACTTAATATTGAAATGGAGCCGAGTCGCATTCCACCTTTCCTACGATATAACCAGTGTTCAACGTCTCGAATGCAATACAGCATGCATCCAGTCACCACTTGTTCTCCTCCTTTTTATCTATTGCAGCTTTTAGCCGTTACACCTTTAATATTGCGTATAATTTATTTAATTCTGCACAGTAACTCTACCTCACCCGAACGCACAGCCATTTTTTGTTGTTGTTTCATTCTACGCGGCATTTAAAAAACGTTAATTCAAGCTTTTCGATAAGAAATTTTTTTTTGTTCTATCTTAAAAGTATAAGTAAATGATATGAAATAAAACTTATAATTCTTTATTTTATGCATGTATCAAACGAAAAATTGAACGGAACACTTTTTCATCAATGCGCTTCGCGTTTGATGCATGTATCAAATAAAGAATTATAAGTTTCATTTCTTAACATAGCACTGTAAACCCTAAAGGAATTGCTAATGTACAATTTTAATTCCAATTTAACATACAATAAACAACATATATAATCTGTATAACTATAATGTTGGTAAAACAAAGTCACACTCAAATTCTCAAGTCTTCTTCTGCAAACTTCCCCACATAGTTATCTAGCGAAAGTGTTATACAGTGATGACATTCAATTTAAAGACGTTCTTAAAATGAATATTTGATTTACGAGATTATTTTCTTGATTGAATATTGTTTTAACGCCATTTTCGGCCCTATTTCAGCGGTTAACTAATTCCCATGAATAATTCAACACAGTGTTTTGTGCAGAAAACTGTGAAATTAACTGTCAAGTTGGTTCCATTGTAATGCTAGTTGAATATACAATGCAAATTTTACAAGAAATCATCAATAGAACATCTGTTTACATTAATACCTTTATAATATTTTTTCATATTGAGTTCAATTCATTCCATTGGATCAGGTAACTTGTAAATAACTTTTCAAAAGTCGATTAAATATATTAAAAGTATGACACTTTTGTACAGGATAATGCATAAAACCCTCAATGCTAATCACACTAAACCACACTGCATGCACACCAAATAACTTGTACATGCATTCATTATCAACAACGACATAAAGGAAAGAACATGGCAAAATAAGATGCATGATTCACGGCGGGTGTGACCGGTCAACAGTCGATGCCTATTCCCGGGCACCTGATCCCATGCCTGGTGCTTTGAGGGACCCATTTATACCCTGTTCTCAATTGAGTATTCTTTACAGGGTGTATGGGATTAAGATTCGCCATTTTCATGTCAATGTTTATCAAGAACTCCAGTCAAATTCACTGTATTAATTGATTCTTCGTCGCCAGGATCTTCACTCAAGACCATATATTATAAGAACTAGGTTCTTTCAAGTTGAAAGCAATCAACTCTACTTTAATTTATCTTCACTTTGATAACCATTATCTACTATCCCATCGCCGACTCTTAAACATTCATCATTTTTGTAAAAAACTATTATTCAATGTTAAAACCTTTCATGAATTGATGGATCCATGCATGAAATGAACACAACCATAAAGATTTAAAATTCAGACTTTACTTGAATATAAATTACAATATTCAACTTGTTTAATAGCCATATACCACATCGAATTATAAACGCTGGGATATCTGCAATGATACTTTAATTCTAAAAGAATTGGAAACATGGTACACACTTTTTCAACACGACCAACCTCTTGTTAATTTATTTACAGCGGGTTCAGAAAATGGAAGAACCAACCGATATGAATTCCATCCATGATTGTCTTTAAAAAAATGTATATCATCTCGACACATAGTTTGACGTGTTACCATTTAGCAATTACAAGAACAATATAACACTAGCTATAAAGGTTTACTGTGTCCTAAATCAGCTGATCGGTGACCTGACTCAGTTTTGGTATGCGGATTTTAAATGAACACTCAGTTATGGTACGCCAATTTTAGATGAACACGTTTATTGTAAGTCGTGGGTTTACAGAATATGTTTACAGCATATTCTTCACTTTCATGGTAATATAGGTTTTGGATGGTGTTACTTCTGCACATTCTCAAGGAGATCAGGTACAAATCACCACTATAATCAGTTATCTTAGATAAACGTACGAAGGAGCCCGTCAACTGAAGATAAATCCTACTGGCCCAGTACCCCAATGCTTTAAGTTTATCAAATTATTTGACTGTGACCCACTGATTAAGAACAACCAGATCTGAACATACACGGACAAGTTAAGCATCCAACCCGAGAAAGAAACCATTAAATCCTTCATTTTAAAGAAAGAATGTTGGGGGTGGCGAATTTCATTAAGTTTGACTTTTCTTATTGCACACGATTACATACTTACATTTTTCACATGCCTATGTCTTTATCCAGTGTATACAACCCATTGCATAAATTCTAATTATTACAGTGTTTTCATGCGCCGTTTGTGACGTCACAAAAACGTACATTTGATGTCGGATATTAAAATTCCCAACAATACAATGACGTAAATGAATAGCCGTAGGGGGTTAACATGTGATAAAAAGACTATCTCATGGTTTGTGGCTCACGGATAGAAAACACATAACTCGTTGAATATAAATCATATCAAACCACGAAGCATGGGCGATTCTATGTTTCTAGCATTTCATCCATAGTTTAGAGCATTAATAGGGCAACAAATCTTTATATTTAAATCTTAAAACTTATTCACATTAACTTCAATAACAAAACCTATTGGACAATCAAATATACCAAACCTAAAACTGTTTATGTTAAAAATAAATGATTGTTAATAAGTTTGAAAATTCCAAATGTGCGACCTCCTAAACATGCATATAAAGATATATTGGGTGACTACTGCCCCCCCCCCCCCCCCCCACTAGGTTGGATAGCAGTAATTAAGGAGAGAAATGAAGTGTAGAATTAAACCGATAGCTCTGCCAATCCCATCCCCCTTTTAAAAAATCGAAGTTCGGGCAAACCAATTTAGCGATTTTAGTTGAAGTCTCGAAATTCCACCGTCACTTCACCCAACCGCCCACGATGTATTACCTTAAACGTGAAAAAATGTCTATTGCTTGTCAAGAATATTCGGCTAACCTCCGACGGCAACATCTCTTTATTTGAAAACCGATACTATGTGCCTGTAATTAAGACAGAAAAAAACATTTACAGCAGATATACTTGAGTATACTTGTGAAATAATAATGTTTCCTTGAATAAAGGCAATACTTCCAATGTATGTATAAGACAACTTGCGTGAACACTACAGTTGATTTTTCTTATTTTATTTAAAACAAGGTTACAGAAATTTACAGTTTATACACTTTCATGATTTTGTAATTGCTACACACACAACAGGTACTCCTATCCTCCATCAGTTTAATAAACACTGACTGTGGAATATCTTCAATAATTTCAACGAGACAACTTGCATGCACATTAAAGTTTTTTTTTTCTTGGAATTGTTTTTTATAGGACATTAACTATAGAATTCTACAGTTTATATATTTTCAGAACTTTACAACCACTGCACACACAGCACATACTCCTCTCCTCCATTAGTTTAATAAACACTGGCTTCGGAATATCCTCGATAATCCTAACAAGACTGCCAGCGCCAGACAACACGTGGATATTGTCACTTCCTCTAGCGGCAACAAAGATATTACCGACGGAGTCTACATCAAGTCCACGGGGTTCTTTCATTTTGAGATGTTTATACTGCCAGACGGTGTCTCCCTGGTCCGTGATGGCGGTCACTGTATTAAGGAACCAGCTACTGTACACAAGATGTCCATCTTTTGTTGCACTTATATTAATATTCCTACCACCTCCAGCTTTATATTCTTTAAGGTTTTTACCAGATATATCAAATTTTATGATTTTACTTCCACATGCTACATAACACGCTCCATTGTGTTTTGTTATTCCATACACGTGTTCGTTTATATTAATACTTCGCAGTTTATGTAAATCAGACGCAGAAAAAACTTCTATAGATCTCGTCCCACCACAGGTCACAATTAGTTCTTCTCCAACTTGTATTCCTTCAAAAGGGTTACTCAGTCCATCAATGACTCCCGTGGATTGCCAATCTTTGTTATAAATAAGACAACGGCCATTGGAAATGGAATCTCCAACTATAAAGTTACCATTTGACAGAAAATTCCCAGTGTACACATTCGGATTTCCTCCTCCAATGCTGAATTCAGAAACTAAAGATAACGCAATGTCATGTACATCGTACGTGACGTGACGATCAGACTCAGCATATTTAATATCTCCAAAAGATTTCATATTTCTCACTTCTTTCAGAACTTGTGACTTTGTTTCAGATATCGTTATCTGTTTCTTCGTGAATTTAAACTGTTTCAGCTGTAAGAGCCTCTCTTTCACTCTGCAATACATCGCCACCATTTCAGTGTCATTCTCCGTCTCTTTCGCTCTTTCAATATTCCGGCAGCAGTAATTTGTACACTGTATACCATCAGTAAGTACATTTGTATAATCACTTAACTTCCTCCTTCCTTTCTTCAGCGCACCTGCTACTTCATCTAAATGTTTGTTCTTCAGTATTTCTAGGTGGTCAACAAGTTCCTTGAATTCCCTTTCTGTTTTCTCTATGATTTTGTCCACTGAGTTCTCTATTTCTGCTACATTTTTCTCTTGTTCGCTCTTTGCTTCTGTCAGTTTCTTTTCTAGGTTCTTCACATTGCCAAAAAGTAGGTCCAGTTGACCATTTTCTTTGATATGTTTTGCCGCATCTTCAACAGTATCAATACTTTCGCATTTTCTGTGACTTGTTCCAATACACAACGAGCAGCAGGACTGCTGGTGATCGTTACAAAAGAATTTGATAGTTTCTTTTTTATGTTCAGGGCAGCCTTGGGTATTTCTTGATGAAGGAATTACGTTACCGGATTTCATCTCGTTCAATTGACATACGATATGGTCTTTTAAGAGGAGTTGTCTTTTGTGATGTTTCGTACATATTTTACATAGATATTCTGTACATGACAAACATATCCCTGTAGCATGTTCATTTTCGTTATCTCGCAAACAAGGACCACACAGTTTCTCATCAGGCTTATGAACGATTGCCTCTAAAACTTCATTCAACGGAAATAGCCCCGCCCACTCGTCTGACTTATCGAAGGCTCCAGGACAGGGTATGTACTCGCGGCATAATGGACAATTAAATCCCAAACGAGGCTCCGTAGATTTACACACATTAACGATGTAGGAAGATAAACAACCGTGACAGAAGGAATGTGTACACGGTAAAAACCTCGGTGACTTGAACTTTTCGAAACATATAGAACACAATGTAACATCCTCCATCGAAGAGCTCTCTAGTGATGTTGCCATCTTTATATATTACAAATCAACTTTCGGTTTCATTTCAAATTCGGCGAACCCGCTGTAGCCTCGGCGTTCTATTTGTTTGAAACAATGGAGTATTAAACTGTGATGTCTGTAGATGAAGTGTTGATTGTCCACGTTGTCATTGCCAACAAGCACATAAAGGAAACATTTCACTGTCCTCCTTCTTGATATAGAGTGTAAAATATCCGCAGCTAACCTCGGGGTGTAGAAACGGGACAAGATTATGACGTAGTTTGTAAGGACATGGAAACCTATGCGGGACATAAATAAGTGCAATTTGATTTTGTTAAGGTTTGAATTCTATCAAATATTGAGCATGTAAACATATATATTTTTCAATGTTTATCTATTACTCGGATATATTTCTATCTTATAAAGGATTTTTTTCAAGATTGAGTCCATTTAAGGCGGAGTATAGTCTATCTAAAGGTTTGGATCCTGTTAAATATAAACACTAGAAATAACAATTAAATAGTGATATTGTCCTCCTTGTAGAATCTTCGCAACATTTAGTGGCGGATCCAGGAATTCCGGTTAGGAGGGCGCAACTTTTTTATGAGGCTTCGGGCCGCCATGAGGCCATCAGTGGGTCAAGGACAAAGCCCTGATGGAAGTCCAGGGGGCGAAGCCCGCGTGAGGTCCCGGCTTGATTTTACAAATTTTATAAGGTTTGAAATATATCTCCTATGTAGTAATTTCTACTATTTTCTGTCATTTTTACATCTAATAAGGTAAAGTTAATAAAATTGCGCTAATTTTAAAGCTGTATGACCCGATGTTCATGTATTATTTTTGTACATAATTGCTTTAAAGCAGATTAATTCTTTTATAAAGTTATTAACTTTCCCTTAATTACATGCTTGAAAACATCTGCATGTAAAAAAAACCAGTGCGAATATTATTTAGAAAGTAAATTTAGTGGGTACATATATAAATCATCCCATAATAGACGTCTATAAATAGATGCACGTGCGTCAGGGGAATCCCAACATGATGTATTAACTCATACGCAACTGTCTAGTTTTAAGGCTGAAAGAGCGTAAAACAACGAATTACTAAGAGGTATTTGATGTTTTTATTTTTATTATACTTATGGTACGGTACTGTTGCACAGCTTTGCACAGATAAGACCACCGATGATCTGAAAGTTTGAACTGGTCACGTGACTGTCACTTGAAATGGCAGAGTGACACGGTTATTTGTAAAGATCGATTTAAAATCAAATAATTTGGGTTAAAACAGGTGAAATAATTTATGACATGTCATACAGCCTCATAACTACATGTGTGGGATGATTTAATAGCGTTTTTACGAGATGGAAAAAATATTGTAATTTGGACCATACAGCTTTAAGGGTTTGTGGCAGAAAAATAACGTAAATTCTCCCATTGAAAGTAATTCAGTGAATCAAAAGATTTTGTCATTTATTCCCCCAAGAGTGGAAGAAACTACTACTTCTTTTATCGTTTACATTTTTCTAAATACGATTTACCTTAAATTTGAAAAAAAAATAAGAGGGGGGAGGGGGTCCGCCCTTAAAGGGACTGGTTCACGACTTTTGAACAAATTATTTTTTTTTTATTTTTGATGTTTAATATTAAAAGTATAACTCATTTAATGTTGACAACCAAAATTTTAACCTTCGGATTGCAAGAATAAAAGCTATATTTTAGCCTTAAATATGCGTTATATAAACAAAGACTCGAGTCTTTTTATGTATACAAACAAACATGTGAAATATCAATGTTGTAATATAAAGCATCTTGATATTGCATAGTCGCACATTTTAACTTTTAGATGAAACATTTCATCCGAAGAATGCTTGAAATGTGAAAGTTATAATAAACTTAGATCGATATCTATTTCTTTTGAAAATTTCGTAAACAGTAACATACCGATATCTTTGTTTACAAAACAAATAATGAACTCTCTAAAATGGGCTTCTGTGATGATGTATAACTTTACTTTTTATGTAAAATCTTTTAAACATATTATACAGTAGATTTTGATCATTAAAAGTGAAAAATGAAATTTTGGAGAAAATCGTGAATCAGTCCCTTTAAATCCGCCACTGACATCAATGTGCAGAATATAGTCACACTGAAAATGTCTCCAGAAACGGGACAAAACTATGACATTAGCCTAGGTAACGCAAGGCGTTTGACTTCCTAATCAAACGCCTTGGAGCGTTCTATTTGAAAATATTACAACGCGAGGGGGCGCTATCGAAAAACGGAAATGGTGACACCGAAGAAAACAAACACCACAGCTGTTGTTCCAAATGTCAGTTTATGAGTCGCTTGTTCTCAAGAAAGCAAACGTTGTGTTTTTGCAAGTTCGAAACTTGGTTCTTCATTAGAGAAACCAGTGGCGATATGACCGGAATTATGTTGACTTCACGAGAACTTGTATTACTATGCAGGTCTTCTTCAAGCATTAATTGCGGTAGAATCGTATACAATAGCGATTTCCCATAGCCTGTTGGTAATACTGCCAACACGTCTGACCTATTTGCTAATTTAAGTAAACACACTTTCTGTAAAGGTTTCAGCGAGAATTCGATAAAACTTTGTTTATCTTCTGTTCGACTGCGTCCGTCATCGTTATGCATCAACCAATCAGCTGCTTTATCAGAATTTGGATAAGCCTTGTTATGGAGTGTAAATGTTTATCGTAGAATGCTCCTAGGCGTTTGTCTCGTAGAACACTGGATTGACAAACGTGTAGGGGACCTAAACTAGAGATGTATAAACACCATATGCAGGTGATAATGGAATATTGCTACATAAATGTGGGAAGTTGACGATGGAGAAGTTGAAATCATCCCGTTTGTCATACAGTTGAGTTGTTAGTTATGTGTACGATCTGTTTATTGTTTTGTGTAACTCTCGAGTACAGGAGATAATAAAATACTGAGACAAGCATGGCACGGCTTTGACAGAGTACATTACATGGTGCTAGAAGTGCGGATATCGTGTGTATCTGTCGCCATCCGCTCACGAGGAAGTGGCGAATAACTTTTGAAACTCTTGGGACATTTTCTATCGAAAGACAAGGACGCCATGTCAACACATTTGCTCAGAATTTTGCCTGAATTTAACCCCAGTGACCCAAACACGACAGCTCAGGAATGGGATGCCTACCAACGGTCATTCTTGATTCATCTCGACGCGCTTGGTCTTGATGACAAACCTGGAAAACGCAGGGTAGGAGTATTACTTGCTAACATGGGACGTGAGGCTATAAAGATTTATGATTCGTTTACATGGGCACCGGAAGTTGAAGCTGATCCGGGAGAAGGCATCGAAGCAGTTCCGGTCGAGGACAGACACGATTTGACAACTGTATTTCGCAAGTTTGATAGACATTATGGTGTGCACAATTAGAGAAACATTAAACGGCAAGAATTCTTGAACAGAAAGCGTGGAAATAAAACCATAATGGACTTCATTTCTGAACTGAAGAAGAAGGCTGAATTCTGTGAGTATGGCGATCAACGCGAAGGCTTTATTTGTGACATGATCATTAATGGGGTTAATGACCGTAAGTGTACAGAAAAACTTATGGAAATTCCTGCTATTGATTTGACACTAGCCAAGGTCATACAAACATGTAGGCAAGTAGAGCTAACCAAAGCACATGTTGACACTCTTACTGAAAGTCCGACAGTGAATAATGCTGGTTCATCCAAGTCGAAGCAGAAACCCGGACCTGGATATCAAGGGAAACACCCGTACTGTAAGAAATGCACTAAGCATCATGCTTTTCGTCAATGCCCAGCCTTCAACAAAACATGCAACGAGTGTGGCATACAAGGACATTACAAAGCCTCACCACTGTGTAAAGGTCACTCGCAATATTCTCAACAACACAGAGGACAATCACGTCGTGGACGCGGAACTAACAAACATTCAAAGCGCCATGTTCATTATTCAGACTGTCAAGAACAAGGGGAGGATGTATGTGACATTTTTGATCAGAGCATGGTTCAGCAGTGTTATACAGCATTCATGGAGAACTCATATGAAACAGTACATGTTGCCTCGAGTGATGACAGTGAATGGACTGTTACTGTTGATGTACAAGGATTACCACTGTAATTAGAAATTGACAGTGGACCCAGATGCAACATTATTTCAAAATCGATAGCTCAATGACTCACTTCAGTTTTTTTGTAATTCGTGTGAGCAGTACTGTTATCCATGATGTGTGTGGCAACCCTACAAAAGTGCACGGTGAAATAACATTGCCCTGTAGGTACAAAACTCTGTTTCGCAACTTAACATTCAAGATTATGGACACACCCAAACACATCAGTCTACTAGGGAGACCAGATTGTTTGCATTTTGGTCTCATTACACGAGTGAAAATAGTGAACAGTGTTAGTTTGTCTGTCAGCGAACTCCTTCAAGAATTCTCAGACGTAGTGGGAGACGGTGTTGGTTGTTTACCAGGAGAATATGATATCAAGGTAGACAACTCTGTGGAACCTGTTGTTCATGCACCAAGATCATTACCAGTTGCAATGCGAGACGATGTGAAAAAAGAACTTGACCACTTAGTTAAATGTAACATCATTGCAACAGTGACAGAACCAACCAGTTGGGTTGGCAGCATGGTATGTGTGCGCAAGAAGAATGGACGCGTAAGGATCTGTTTAAACCCTACTGACTTGAACAGAGCTCTGCTGCGTGAGCATTTCCCTATGAACACTATAGACGATATAGTCACCCGAGTTCATGGAAGCCAGATATTTTCAACTTTGGACGCAAACATGGGCTACTTCCAGATTAAGCTATCTTTTCAGACGTTACCGTTATTTTCGCATGCCGATGGGACTGAAATGTGCAGCAGAAGTATTTCAGCGTGAAATGATCAATCACTTTGGAAACATAGATGGTGTTGAAGTTGTTATGGACGGTATTCTGGTACATGGTCGTGATGAAGGGGAACACAACAGTCGGTTGCGAACTGTACTTGAACGGGTTAAGGCCATTAACTTGAAACTTAACAAAAGCAAGTGTGTTCTAGCTAAAAGTGAAGTGAACTATGTAGGCCATTTATTGACAGGTGAAGGACTAAAACCTACTCCGGAACGTATTAGAGCAATCACCGAGATGAGAGCGCCAGAAAATCATGCAGAATTGGAAACAGTACTTGGAATGCTAGCGTATGTTGCTAAGTTCATTCCTAATCTGAGTGAGTTGAACGCACCTCTCAGAGTTCTGAAGACCAGTGATGATTGGAATTGGACTTCGGAAGCAGAACAATCATTCGAGAATGTGAAAACAGCACTTACTTCAACTAAAGTTCTTAGATACTTTGACATCAGCCAACCAGTAATTCTCAGTGTGGATGCATCTATGAAGGGACTAGGTGCCGCTGTTCTTCAGCAGAAGGGAGTTGTTGCGTATGCCTCTAGAGCCCTGACCCCTGCAGAGCAGCGTTACGTCCAGATCGAAAAGGAATTACTTGCAGTCGTTTGTGGATGTGAGAAATTCCATAAACTTTGGTACGGTAAAACCAATATTACAATTGAATCTGATCATAAACCGCTAGAAACTATCATGCCCAAACCAATGACATCTGCACCAATGCGTATTCAGAAGATGATGTTGAAACTACAACCGTATGAGTTTCGTCTTGTTTATGTCAAAGGAAAAGATCTAGGATGCTCCTCAAAACCAAGGAATAAAGTACTGAGACAAACATGGCACGGCTTTGACAAAGTACATTACATATACCATAACAAGATGCAATGAATTCATTGGATGTTTTATCTATAGTGGGTTGTGTAATGATCTAAATGAGCCCAACTTTTATATAGCGACTGATGTCAAGGGTTAGTGCGAAGCATAGAGGCTAAGCCCGATTTGGGCCTAAACTCTTGTGATACCGTTTATTGTATTCGGGCCCAGAAACGCGCTAAGCCCCTGTTATGCGAGGTAACGAATCAATAACCGTTGACTTGTGAAGATGACTTCGGTAATATAGTTTGACGTCTTTACAATGCCAAACAAGATATCCATGACAGTAGGGGCGAGTCGCCTTCATCTTACTAATGTCTACTGTGACACCCTTGAGGAGGTCATTATGTCTGAAACACTGGCAATCGATTCGGACACCTGTAACGGAAAACACATTAGGCATTGTCTCCCCTATTATTGTTAGCCCCCCTCCCCTCACCTTGATTTGGTGTTCAAGTGTGAGTAATGTACTGAGATTTGTAATACATTCCCCTTGTTGGGATTAGATATGATTACTTGTACAACACTTAGACTTCACATGCTTCATATCCGATTCTGAATTCTCATTCCGTAGATCCCTCTAAATACACATTGGCAATGAGATATAAAATAATTCTGCAAAAATCATATTGCAAACATTATCGTACATACATCTTGATCAATCAAATTTGTCACCGAATTTCAGAAACCGGTACCCGTACACTTCACGTGTCACGGGTGGGTCTACAGTGTTGAAGTCGCTGATTCAAACTCGTCTTCTCTGTCATTTCATGTCTTTGCCTACTTCATTTGTTTGAAAGATAGTACCTATATCCCGATAGCATGATTTTTGATAAATACATAGCCCTTTATATCACCTTTCACATGTAATTCGTACACAATTTTATCAATTTCAACACTCTAGACCCATTTGTGAAACGCGAAGGAAGTATGAGACGCAAGCACGGGTTTTCTGAATTTCCTGATGAATTTGATTGATCAATATATATCTAAGACATTCTATGTAATATAGTTTTTAAAGTAATATTGTGTATCTTATGAGAAAATCGATTTGATACCGGTCGCAGTAGCTCAGTGGTAGAGCTTTCACTTCGTAACCGGGAAGTCAAGCCCAAGACGTAAACATAGATGATGCCTGCTCTTTCCCAAAACGTTCTGCATTTAGAAGGACCACGGATCTCTCCGACATGACCTTAAAACGGAGGTCCGTGTCACGGGAGACCTTGCACGTTACAAATATAGATTTGTATATCCGTACGATAGATCCACTATTCTGTGCTACGTTTTACAAATCAACTTACGGCAAAGTCGCAAGTCTTAAATTGTATTACACATTTATTACTTTAAGTGAATGAAGTAAAACTTTTCTGAGGCTTAATTTTCAACATTTAGAAAAAAAAATTTTTCAGTTGGAGTGAATGACCTGACAATAAACCTGAAAATTCCAGTATGTAAAGTTTTGTCGTAAGTCGTAATTTCTATTGTAAAACGCGCCCCTGGTCTTTAAAGCGCGTAGATTGTTTTCTATGAATTCATACATCAAGGCATGTAAAATGTACCAATGTCGTAAATACTGTGTAGCCACAAGATGAGCCAATCAACATGGACACAAGAATGAATATTTCAGACCATACATGTGAATTATTATAGGACTGCACTGTATTTCAGCACAACATCCCCTCATTTGTTCTTCATTACATCACCCAAACTGATAGTCCTTGGTCCAAAAATGGATTATTTGATTACCAAATAAAGACATACAAGGACTCCTTTAAAAGTTATATGTTATTAGTTCAATCCGCCGCCTCGTTCCTGGACGCTTTATCAATAGTTTTCGTCGTATCAACTTGTACACCTACGTATATTATGATAGCTCTTGTTTCAAAGATGTTAAAATTTTGAAAACGAATATTGTATATCACTGCAGATATTGACTCTTTAACATGTTACTACTCCAATACGGCACCATAGCGGCGTTTAGTGCCGCCCATAATATTTGGAGACAAGAAAAATGTTCCTGACGCCTTTTTACAGCTTTGTGATATTGAGAAGTTTGTGAACAGAAAAATCCTATTTTAACACCGCATCGTCAACGTGCAAGCAACGCAATACAGTGAGATGATAACCAGTTTTTGTATTTCCATTCTCCTTGAATGCTGATTTACTTACTTGTTTTTGTATCAATCAAAACCTGGCGATTTAACGTAGGTCGTGGGTTTAGACCTTTTTTACTCACTCGAAAACCCCACCTGAAAATTGGACCGATGTATCTTGACAATGTATATGCAATTCTGTGAAAATTGTTTTTCATTCAACAGCACAGCTTTTTTTTTTTTAGTAATTCCGGTTTCAACATACCATTGTTTTAACGGCAATGGCACTGTTTTCCATTGAATTATATAGAACATAAGTGATTGATAATTCATTGATAATTCATTGCATGATTCAACTTAAAATAGGCAGAATTTGGGTGCTGTTAATTTTGTTAATATTAGTATCAAAGCGATTTTTTTTTTGCCTTGGGGGGGGGGGGGGGGTGTCGAGTTCGTTTTATAAAAAAAATGATACCAAAGTTTGATTTTAAAAAGAGAAGAAATCCATCAAAGCAGCAGTTTTTAACAAACAATGTTACAATTAAATAATCGCGACGTCATTCAACGATGTCATTCATTTACTTTCCATGCATACTTCAAAAAGAACCCCAAAACAACGTTATTGACTCCTGGTTTTTGAGGGGAAATCAAATATTTATGGACAGAATAATTAATTATTTACAAAATACATATCGCGAAATTTTTTAACTTTTATGAATGTGTACATTTATTGACCTATATATCTTATTCGTTTTGCACGGCTAATGATTGAAATTCTTATCTTCTTTTGCCATCGCATGATCGCAGTAGCAATGAATTAACTAATGTTATAATATAATTTAATTTATGAATCCCATTAAGGTTGAATGTTTAGTTTCATATAGTTTAATCAGGTTTTGATATTCTAAGCAGAAATGCAACCAAAGTTGTACCTATCTTACACTATATTCATGTTTATTTGCCCCCCCCCCCCCCTACAAACACATGGAAATGCTCACTTTCCCAACCAAACAACAGGTACCTGTAAAGTGCGAAATGAAATCGAAACGAAAGAAAATCTACCGAAACTAAACGAAATCCACCGAAACGAAACGAAACAGGTTGCATGACCGAGCTCTTTTAATTGTAATAATAAAAATGGTATATTAGGCCCCTGTGAAAGTTACCACATATAAATAAAATTAGCCTCCCCTTTGATTTAGGCTTTCGGCTTGACTGATACAAAGTTTTAAAAGTTGGAAAGGGGTTGAGTAAGCACAAAGTACATATCCGAAGTTGATTAAATTCCATGTGCAATTAGTTTCAAATCCATAAATTTCAGAACGGAGGGTTATAATCTCAGAGGTCCGGGGAAACACACTTACCGCGTCGTTGGATCCGCTTTTGGGCATAAATACATGTTTCAGTATTTTTTGCTCTACAGACAAATGTATGTATACATGTGGACATTGTGTATTTGTATATAGTATATCAAACGGTGGATTCTGAGTATGTCCTCCCGTTCTTTTTGTAATTTCTGCTTCTCTTGTTCATAAGCCTTTTGATTTTACAAAGTGCTGACCTCCTTATGATATTATTGCATAAAAAAAATTCCTTTTTCCGTCCCGTTTTCAATTCCACGTCTTAGCAACAACCCAAATGAATAGAGTTTTTAGACTCTTTACATATCAATAATAATTTTTTAATAATACATGTGTATATATCTTACCGAATTGCATTAATATAATATGGTATACTATTTAATTTTTTTCCATTATTGTAAGTATTCGCACCTCAGCAATTAGAAAAAAAATAAGAGGTTAAGAGCTCTTCCTGTTTTCAATTTTATCATACACCAGCTTCTCCAAACAATGAATCTATACCAAAAGGCGGATCCAATGTCGGCTACCCCACCCCTCGTCTAGTGTGTTTCCCCAGACTGTAACCCTCCATTCTGAAATTTATGGATCCGAAACTAATTGCACATGATATTTAATCAACTTCGGATATGTACTTAGTATTTACTCCCCACTTCCAACTTTTAATACTTTGAATCAGTCAAGCGGAAAGCCTACACCAAAGGGGAGGCGAATTTCATTTATACGTAGCAAATTTCACAGGAGTCCAAGATACCATTTTTAATTATTATAATTAAAAGAGTTCGGTTATACTCTCTATTCCGTTTCGTTTCGTTTCGATTTCGTTTCGCACTTTACAGGTAACCACCAAACAACTCCTCGAAAACATTACTGCATTTTAAAGCTATGCTTATCTTTAACTTGTATTACAGATTCACTTTAAACGTCTGTTACTTTTTCTAATTTTCGAACCAACTTCACTCTCTTGTTATTATAGAATTTAGAGTTTTCAGCCCGTTGTAGTGTTTGAAATATACACACCGCCCGAGATGTATGAATTTTACCACGGGCGATTAAATTTATTGGTATAGACACCCGATCGGACGTGATAAAATTTCCGCTAAATGAAATTATTGTACCTGTAACAAAATGGACAGATCTCATCAATTTAGTATAATTTACTGCATATTCAACTGTATATCAAATTTAAAAAAAAAAAATAATGAACTAGAAACGAATTAGGTCCGTCGTACTTCATTAGAAGATATATACGTATAGTAATACATGTAAAAGTAAGTTTTAAATATGCAGTTATTTTCTCAGGGTTAATAGGTCTTTGGCTGGGCGAATAACTTTACAAGCAATCAGCCCGGCATGTCTAGCTAATTTTACAGCGAATGTCAAATACTCCTTGATGTGGGCAGTTGTTAGTTCAGCTTTGCGAGAATACCTGTATTGTATACTCGCTGTTCCCCAATGATATCGGCATTCATTGTGTAAATATGATCGATTATCTCTCTCTCTCTCTCTCTCTCTCTCTCTCTCTCTCTCACATCACCAACCCACCACTCAAATAATGTTTATTTATTAAATGAATATTTAAAACAATAGGTAGATCTTGTTAAAGGTCAAGTATTTGAACAGGGAACTTTGCATCTTCCCCAACTCAATCGAGTCATTTACATTATGTTTTTTTAATATTATGACTTATAAGTATATCATAAACTCATAGTACATGTGATGAATTACAATAGCTACCGTTATGGCCACATAAACAATTAGAATAACCAATAAGAACGAGACTATAATGACCAAACAATTTTCAATCGACAAGCATTGCCCGGTCTTAACCAGTATTGACCACCGGCCCGGTCAATACGCATATTGACCACATTTCTGCCAACACTGATTATAATAAAATTCAGCCCGTATGTATTACAATATAAATAATGTGTACATGTAATAAATAGGCATTCATACTTGATATAAGAAATCTTATCGAAGGTAAAGTTAGCAACCGTGAATTCGTTAGTTAGAGCTCCTCTGGTGTCATGGCTAGCACTCAAATACATGTAGGGATTGCTCTTTTGCAAATTGCTCCATGGTTACAAGTGAGAGTCCCGAATCTTTTGGATATGGAGACGACGCGATAGGCATTGCCCGGCGTTAAAGAACCCTCACTGCTACGGTCGTAACCGATAAACATTGATCGAGATGTGTGTTACTTCCCCTACAACTGATGACGTCACAATATACGGGACGTAAAACAAGAATATGAAATGTAGGCAAGTTATAAACTTACACCTATTTCAATGGAAATAAATGTACAATGTACAATACTGGTTAAGACCGGTCAATGCTTGTCGATTGAGAATTGTTTGGTCATTATAGCCAAATACAATTGTACAATGATTTTGACTGCGGATAACTCCGTTTACCTGATCAGGATATAGGGCTCCCGGCGGGTGTGACCGGTCGATAGGGGATGATTACTCCTCCTAGGCACCAGATCCCACTTCTGGTGTGTCCAGGGGCCATGCTTGCCAATCTATCTTTTTTGTATTGCTTGTGGGAGTTATGAGAATGATCACTGTTTGTCATATTCACCTTTCATACAGTAAATAGAAATTATTACCCTTAGTATATATTTTACATATTGTTGATTGTTTTAGAATAACAAATACATAATCCGTATTTTATATCATTTTTACTTACTGAGACAGACAACTGCAGATTATGTACAGTGACAATTTATTCGCTTCTTCTGACAAACCACCGAATCAACCAAAACAAAAAACAAAAAACAAAAATAGTAGAGTTTCCTACATACATGATGTACAGAAATACAAATACATGTAAATGAAATATTGTATGTGACGAAAACATTGTAAATTATTTATAACCTCATTTTAGCTTTAAGGTTATACATATTGATTCACTATCGATGTATTCAGTCTTAGGTTTGACGAGGTACTGGAATCAAAAATAGAGTCAAGGACCTCCCTTGAGTGAAACCATTCAACTACAGCAACCTGCTCCAAGACCAGTGGGTTGACACTGAAGACTTTTATTAAGTTAAAATACGGTGAGTCATCGAACGAAATCATATTTTATATTTGATTTTCAATTAGAATTGAATTTATCAAATCGTCCAACAGCTTGTGTTTCGGTATATTTTATCTCATGGAATATTTCAAAACAAATCTACGAAAAGCTACAGTTTATACACTTTCATGATTTTACAACCACTGCACACACAACACATACTCCTCTCCTCCATTAGTTTAATAAACACTGGCTGTGGAATATCCTCGATAATCCTAATGAGACTGCCAGCGCCAGACAACACGTGGATATTGTCACTTCCTCTAGCGGCAACAAAGATATTACCGATATAGCCTACATCAAGTCCATGGGGTTCTATCATTTTCAGATGTGTATACTGCCAGACGGTGTCTCCCTGATCAGTGATTGCGGTTACTCTATTACGGGGATGGTTACTGTACACAAGGTGTCCATGTTGTGTTGTACTTATGTTAATAGTACCCCATTCAACTTTATATTCTTTCAGTTTTTTACCGGACATATCAATTTTTATGATTTTATTTCCACATGCTACATAACACGCTCCATTGTGTTTTGTTATTCCATACACATATTCGTTTATATTGATACTTCGCAGTTTATGTAAATCAGACGCAGAATAAACTTCAATAGATTTCGTTCCAGAACACGTCACCAGTAGTTCCTCTCCGGCTTTTATTGCTTTAAAAGGGGTACTCAGTCCATCAATGACTTCCGTGGATTTCCAGTCTTTGTTATAAATAAAACAAGTGTCATTAGATTTGCAATTTGCAACTACAAAGTTACCATTCGACAGAAAATTCCCAGTCCACACATTCGGATTTCCTCCATCAATGCTGAATTCAGAAACTAAAGATAACGCAATGTCATGTACATCGTATGTGATGCGAAAATCAGACTCAGCATATTCAATATCTCCAAAAGATTCCATATTTCTCACTTCTTTCAGAACTTGTGACTTTCTTTCAGATATCGTTATCTGTTTCTTCGTGAATTTAAACTGTTGAAGCTGTAAGAGCCTCTCTTTCACTCTGTAATAAGTAGTTAACATTTCAGCGTCATTCTCTGGCTCTTTAGCTCTTTCAATATTCCGGCAGCAGTATTTTGTACACTGTATACCATCAGTAAGTACATTTGTACAATCACCCAACTCCCCCCCTTCCTTTCTTCAGCGCACCTGCTACTTCATCTAAATGTCTGTTCTTCAGCATTTCTAAGTGATCAACAAGTTCTTTGAATTCCTTTTCTGTTTCCTCTATGATTTCGTCCACTGAGTTCTCTATTTCTGCTACATTCTTCTCTTGCTCGCTCTTTGCTTTTGTCAGTTTCTTTTCCAGGTTCTTCACATCACCAAAAAGTACATCCGGTTGGCCATTTTCTTTTAAATGTTTTGCCGCAACTTCGACAGTATCAATACTTTCCCATTTTCTGTGACTTGTTCCAATACACAACGAACAGCAGGACTGCTGGTGATCGTTACAGAAGAATTTGATTGTTTCTTTTTTAAGTTCAGGGCAACCGTGGGTATTTCCTGATGAGGGAATTACGTTACCGGATTTCATCTCGTTCAATTGACATACGATATGGTCTTTTAAGAGCAGTTGTCTTTTGTGATGTTTCGTGCATATTTTACATAGATATTCAGTACATGACAAACATATCCCCGTAGCATTTTCATTTTCGTTATCTCGCAAACAGGGATCACACAGTTTCTCATCAGGCTTATGAACGATTGCCTCTAAAACTTCATTCAACGGAAATAGCCCCGCCCACTCGTCTGACTTATCGAAGGCTCCAGGACAGGGTATGTACTCGCGGCATAATGGACAATTAAATCCCAAACGAGGCTCCGTAGATTTACACACATTAACAATGTAGGAAGATAAACAACCTTGACAGAAGGAATGTGTACACGGTAAAAACCTCGGCGACTTGAACTTTTCGAAACATATAGAACACAATGTAACATCCTCCATCGAAGAACTATCTAGTGATGTTGCCATCTTTATATTACAAATCAACTTTCGGTTTCATTTCAAATTCGGCGAACCCGCTTTAACCTCGGCGTTCTATTTTTTTAAACCATGGAATATTACACTGTGGTGTTTGTAGATGAAGTGTCGATTGTACACATTGTCATTGCCAACAAGCACATAAAGCATATATTTCACTGTCCTCCTTGTAGATCCAGAGTGTAAAATATCCGAAGCCAACCTCGGCGTGTAGAAACGGGACAATTTCTAGGGACATGGAAACCTATGCGGGACATAAATAAGTGTAATTTGAATTTGTTAAGGTTTGAATTCTATCAAATATGTAAACATCTATATTTTTCAATGTTTATCTATTACTGGAATATAATATGTCTATCTTATAAAGGGATTTTTTTTTAAGATTGAGACAATTTAAGGCCGAGTATAGATCTATCTAAATGTTTGAATTCTAGATAATTAAATAGTGATACTGTCCTCCCTGTACGTTGGGGTCTATAATGTTCGCAACACTCGAGGGCGGATCCAGTAATTCCGGTGAGGGGGCGCAACGTTTCTGTGAGGCTTGGGGCCGCGATGAGGCCACCAGTGGGTCATGGACAAAGCCCTGATGGGAGTCCAGGGGGCGAAGCCCGCGTGAGGTCCCGGCTGAATTTTACAAATTTTATAAGGTTTGAAATATGTCTCCTATGTAGTAATTTTTACTATTTTCTGTCATTTTTACATGTAATAAGGTAAAATTATTAAATGGCGCTAACATTAAGGGTTTTTGGAAGAAAAAATGTAAGTTCTCCCATTAAAAGTAATTCACTAAATCAAAATATTTTGTCATTAAGGCCTATCTCTCCGGGAGTGGAAGAAATTACTGCTTTTATGGGTTACATTTTTCTAAACAGGAGACCACGATTTACCTTAAATTTGAAAACTTTAGGGGGGGGGGGGGCTGCGCCGCCCTTAAATCCGCCATTGACATCAATGTGCAGAATATATTCACACTGAAAATGTGTCCAGAAACGGATCAAAACTGTGACGTAGGCAGAGTATTCAGAAACATGGAATCCTATGTGGGACATAAATAGACCTAATCCAATTTGGTGGCGGGGTGGTGGTTAAGGTTTAGATTCAATTTATATATAGACTAATTGAACACAGTGATACGTGGGTGGCAGTTACTGTATTGATATTTCAAGATTCGAAATACTAAATTTGGACGCATATATATAGTTTTCAAAATGTCGGAACTTCCTTTTGAAAATGTATATCTGGGCGGATCCGAGAATTGCACTTATTGGAGCGCAACTTTATGAAAGAGGAGGTTGAATTGATAAAGTGGCATAGATTTTAAGGGTTTGGGGTAAAAGGTGTTAGTTCTCCCAATCATAGTAATTCAATAAGTCAAAAGATTTTGTCATTAATTTGTCCTTACTTTTGTTGTTTACATTTTTACAAAGAAGAAACCACAATTGACCCCAAATTTGAAAAACAAAAATAAGAGGCCGGCGGCTGCACCCCCTTAAATCCACCACTGTATACATACATTTCAGATTAAAAAAGATTTAAAGTGGCTCATTAACTAATATTTAATCTTAAATGCTTCGTATAGACACCTAAAATAAAGCATGATTTCTCCATCGGAAAAGTAAAACAAGCTCTTGATTATATTACAGGAATGGAGAAAATGAAAACGGAGCAGACAGGGATTCGAACCCGGATTCTCTGAATTATCTTAAAGACACCAGCCCAGGATCTTTATCTCCTAGCAGACATTTTCACCTGACAGTTTCAGGGGACTGATCTATGAAACGGAATCGAATAATATGCAACGGACCACACCGAAATTCGAACCTGGCCCTCTGAATCTCTAATCGGGTGTTGTATCAACTAAGCTATCGGACCACCGGTGTTCGAACTCGGCTGACCGCTACATTTTTCCCTCCCTAAATTGCCTTCATCCTGAAAGACACATAACCCAGATTATTTTCTCCCCTCTCGGGACAGCATGCTTTGCAGGGGTGGTCACGGCACCAACTGTAGTGTATAGGAGAGAGAATATTTGTGGCTGGGCCGGTATTGTAGCATAGACACCCCCCACCCGGAAAAACGATAGATCTTCCCCATAGAAAGAAAAAGCGCCCAAACATATAATATCACCTATGTACAAAGTCAGTATATAATTTCCCTCCGGGCGGAAAAACCGTCCTGTATAGAATTTCCCCCTCCTGTTTCCGGATTCCATACACGGGAATAGTTTTCTTCTCATGTAGAAGCTTTTGAATAAATATAGAATGAAGCAAACCCATCCAACTGAAGATAAAAATCAATGCAATTTGTTATTATTGCTATAAAGAGGTACATGTTATAAAAAAAAAAGTCACAACAAGAACCAAATATGTGCTGTTAAATTGTTATAGTTTAATGAAATAGATATGCGTTCATTAATATTACGATATTCATAAAATAAAGAAACTTTTTTGAGTTGTTGAAGTTGGGTTTACACGCTGAAAACACGATATCCATGGTCCGTATAGTCATAATTACTACATCCCCCTCCTTTAACTTGTCAAGTTGTAAAAAAAGATATATCGGACAAATACATATAAAAAGAAATTGAAATAAAATGACCAAAGTTAAGAAATATTGCTATTTTGTTTTTAGATTTCAGTCAAACTAGATAAAAGAAAGGCCTTATGGGCCACATCCCTCGCCCGAAACAAATTCCCTATATTTAAAGATCCCCCTATGTATTTGTAGATAAAACTTAAATCATATCACCTATTGTGATCCCACTTAACCTCCGGTGCCATGATTGCAACAAACTTGAATCTACACTATGTCGGAGATTGATTGATTGAATCTTGCTTAACGTCTAGCTGGAGATTTTTTCACTCATATGGAGACGTCACCAAGACCGGTGAGGGACTTCAAATTTTAGCCAATGCTCAGCGCTTAAATTATTGCCATTGAGCAGTGAGGGTTCTTTAGCGTGCCACACCTACTTTGAGACGGGACATCCGTTTTAAAGGTCATCTCCGAGGACCCGTGACATTCACATCTGATGCCGAGCGTTTGGCGATGGAATTATTTTAACGAGTTAGGTCTGTCGCGCCCGGGATTCGAACCCCGGACTACCGCTTGCGGGGCGAACGCTCTAACTTCTTGACCACCGCGGCGATATTTGTGAGAGAGCTTCCATGTTCTGGCGCAGTGGTTCTAGAGAAGACTTATACAAGATTTTACCTACATATCAGGATGTAAAAAATTGATCCCCTATTAGGGCTTTACTCTACGTCCGGGGATTATGGTTTTAACACACTCAAATATGCATTATGTCAGGAATCCGTTATGTAAATTTGAACTTGCATGAACCAATGGCTCGTGAGTAAACTTTTAAATGACTACATCCAATGTTTTGTGATTATCTCCCCTTTGAAAGGGACAGTGGTGCCTTTTACCAAGTTTGATTGAAATTGGTTCACTAGTTCTGGAGAACATTAAAATTTGAAAGTGCATCTTCATTATCATATCTCCTTGGAAAAGAGTATTTTTCCTCATTTCAACCAACTGGAATCCCCTTCACCCGAGGGTGTTTTGTATGAAATTTAGTTGAAATTGGCCTGGCGGTTTGGAAAAAGATGAAAATGTGAAAAGTTTACAACAGCAGACAATGAAAAGTTTTGATCAGAAAAGCTCACATATCCCTTTGTCTCAGATAAGCTAAAATACCAATTCCGATCAAAATTGATAGAATATACTAAATCAAATTGTTGTTAATGTTATGCCCTTTTCATGAAGATATTTTGATAAATTCATTTCAATTGTCAGTCTTTTTATATCAAGGGCATGTAGTTTTCTGATTACCATATTCTTTATGACAACTTTTAAAATAATTCCTATGGGGATTGGTTTAAATTTGAAAATCGGATTATTTTTAAATTTTGGCTATTTGAAATAAATAATTGACGATGCAACTTGACACAAACCTTAACCTTGGCCACAACTTCTTACCAAATCAAAGTAAGTCCATTATATCGATTTTGAATCCATTTGATTTTTCAGTGGTTTGGAAAATGTGTAACCTTGTCGATGTCCCTCCTAATCAGGGGTGGATCTTGGAGTTCTGGTTGGGGGGGGGGCGTGGAATTTGTTTCCGGAGGCAGGGGATCGAGGGTCGCCCTAAAGCCCCTAGTTGGTCCAAGGCAAAGCTCTGGTGGGGCCCCGGGATCGAATCCCTCTGGAGCTCCTGAATGTTAGTAATTTCAAGAGTAAAATTCAACCATGTAATTAGCCGTCACAGGTAAAGTTACACCCCCTCTTACAAACACACCTTTATCACTACTCAAATGAGGCAAAATTTATCATCCGTTGATTTTTTTGTCTAATCAAACTTATTTGCTCGACATTGAGCTGTGATTTTAGTCCATCTGTTTGTATTTCTTGGAATTGAATCCCCCCTACTCACACCTCATAGGTAGATCCAGGAATTTGTGAAGGTGGCGGGGGATCTAGTACTTGATCGATCTTTTAGCTATTTTTCACAATGTCCAACCCACTCAATTACACCTTTTTTGCTTATGTACATAACATTTTAGGGAGATCTTCGGACAGTTTATACATCTATTTGCTTTCGTTTTACTATTTGTTTCTCGCATTCGAGTCATTTTTATCCATATATTCAGATTTTATATAAAATCTTTAAAAAAAAAAGTGATTCAAAGGTTACTCTCAATAGGCTCTGCGGTAAGTGGTGTAAAATCCTGCATTCTGAGGATTTCCTGGACTTCTTTTTCACTTTTCAATTTTCTGCTTCTTAAGGAGGTTCTCTACATCATCACAATGGCTGACGTCCTTTTAAAACATGGATAAAAATATAAATATCAGCAATATTTGTCTATTCATTTAAAATATTCTTGCCTAACTGAGTAGCTCAGTAGGTTCGCACATCGACTGTTGAATGGTAGATTGCGTGTTCGAGTCCAACAGGGTTTTGAATTTTTCTCAGAGTACTTTCAACTAAAATTGTATTGTTTGACTAAATAAAGTAAATTTGAAAGTTTTCAATTTCAAAATATTGTTGTACATATCCAACACTTTTATCCATATCAAATTTCCCTGGTGAAGCATACCTCCTTGAAGGAAACTTTTATGTCGCATATACTGTTTAAGAATTTTATGGGGTAGATGTACTTGTATCTAACGAAAATATCATAAATGTAAAACTTATACGTTACGAATTTTGATGCAACAGATGTGCACTCGACAAATAATGTCTCTTCAGTGATGCTCAACCCAAATGTTTGAAATCCGAAATAAAAATGAACTTTTAGAGTTATTTTAGGGGGGAATATAAATCTAAATATATAGGAGTATTTCGTATTATTCATCGGGGAATTAAATGATATACTGGTGTTGATAAATTTGAATGCTGCTATCACATGCAAATATCCACCATTCATATCATTTTGACGCGAAGTCTCCTTAAAATTGAATAACTTTACTTTTTTTCCGCAAAGGGGGAGGGGACCCATCGACTGGAGCCCTATCTTCTGGATCCACCCTTACATCTTTTCCTAACATGTTACGTCTCTTGCCTCAAAATATGTTTCTCGTTTTTAAAATAAAAAGTAAATTTGGAAAAAAAATTAATAATAGCCAATAAAAAAATAATGCATTATTTCGGGGAGGGGGGGGGCTGCAAAATATTAAACTATGGTATATATAAACAACTCTCGAGAAACGCATATTAGTATTTCTATTGAAAATATATATATAATCAACTCGGAATCTTTATACAGTTATTCATTTATGTGTGTACATTTCTTCTACTTATGTAAAATATGGATTTATAGACTTTGTGTATTTTGACGTTCACCTTTTAGAATCAATTATTATAGATATGATTTGATTTTACTTCTTTTTATAGTATGCAGTGATTTGTAACATACTTTGAAAATTGTAGGGGGGTCAATAATTCCGCCAGTGCTAATCAGTCCTAGCCTCATGGCAACCTATGTAACTTTACTGGTGCCCCTTCTGGCCTGCCATAGCCTTGTGGCAACCTTTTTGGCTTTTGAACACTTGTCAAACATACAAATCAACCTTCGTAAATGTGAATGTCTTAATATGTACAGGCAAATTTGTCTAGATAAATAAATCTTCTAATCTATTACCGATAAACAGATCACAAACTAGTCCAAATCAAAAATAAAAATAAAATGAAAACAGCATCACAGGTGTTGATATAGATACACTAAAATAACCAATAAGATCCAGGATCACATGTGTTGATATAGATACACTAAAATAACCAATAAAAACCAGCATCACACGTATTGACATAGATACACTAAAATAACCAATAAAAACCAGCATCACACGTATTGACATAGATACACTAAAATAACCAATAAGATCCAGCATCACATGTGTTGATATATACACACTAAAATAACCAATAAGATCCAGCATCACACGTGTTGACATAGATACACTAAAATAACCAATACGATCCAGCATCACATGTGTTGATATAGATAAACTAAAATAACCAATACGATCCAGCATCACATGTGTTGATATATGTACACTATAATAACCATTAAGACAACATATTTATTTTTTTAAGATTTAGAATCGACCGGTAATGTTTGCATTTATAATAAATTGGTAGATTCGCTTTTTCGCATCTATTCACTTCCGTTCCATGTTAATTGTAATTGTAATTGTAATGAAACGATTTATATAGCGCCCTATCAACATTAGTTCTCTTTACAAATGTGAAAGAAAATTTGCACATACATGTGAATAAAATATTCATAGTGTCAGAATTAAAATGCATAATTATTATATTAATATATAGCGCCTAATGTAATGATATGATTACTCTAATAACATATGAAACAATTTAAAACAAGCCATAGTAATAATTAAATACATAGAAAGTACATAAGTGTAATAACAAACGACAAAGGATTTTTGTATGTAAGGGCACTAAGTATATCAAAATAATCACAAATTAAAAGCTAATCTAAAATAGATGCGTTTTGAGGTCCACTTTAAAACTAGACAGCGAAGGACATTGTCTGAGTTTAAAAGACAGCGAGTTCCAGATACTCGATGCAGCCTTGTCTAACCGTCAATTCCCAAATGTTTTCGTACGTGTCCGAGGTACCTCGAAAAGATGCAGAGATTCGGATCTTAGTGATTTTGTGGGATTGTAAACTGCAAGGATATCCTTTATGTAAACTGGAGAAATTTGAAAGTATGAAGAGGTATCTTATATTCAATTCTGTATTCAACTGGGAACCACTAAAGATCTATTAGAACAGGAGTAATATGGTCGAATTATTTTTGAGCGTGTTATTAATATTACAGCTGTTTTTGTGCCCTCTGAAATGTGCTGGTGTGTTGAGAATGAACATCATAATTCAATGCATTTCCGTAATCTAATCTGGATGTAACTAGCGAGTTTACTAGAGTTTTACATGCTTCATCATTGATAAATAAACGCTATTTAAATGAACGAATAATCGACCAGTAATTTTTACATTTATAATCAATTGGTATATTTGCTCTTTCGCATCTATTCACTTCCGTTCCATGTTAATATTCCTACGTAGCTTTCACACAACAAAAACAGTACTACATCAACAATACACAATACAAATAAAGAATATATGGGTGAAATAGCACTGACGACTTCTTCGTTTCATTCATATCAGACAGTGATTGAGATATAAACCTTGTTTCAAACAGTAAACTATTACCATTGCAAAATCCGAACATACAGACTAACAGTTTATATATGAATTTAATGTTTTATCCTGTCTGGGACTACGAGGCAGTACTATGACATTATCTCTTGGGTTTTCTCACTTTGTACATATAACTGTCAATAGTATACATACAAACATTGACATGATGTATGTCACGTTAAATTTTATTCTTATGTTCATTTTTAGTTCACTTTTGTTTTGTCAAACCAAACGTAGCTTTATCCTGCTTGGGGCCTCTTTTAAATTGTAAATACCCCTTTATTAAACCCCAATCTATCGGAGCATAAAACCACCTGTCCGTGCTCTCAGTAGGAATCGAACTGTCATGCAAGATTGATGCATTCATCTGAGCACATTTTCACCAGAATGTTATGACAGCAATTACAAAATAACTATTGCAGACACTTTGACTTTGTTGTAAATGTTGCCCATTTTCAGCTTGTTCGGAGGAGATTTTTATGTAATGATCTTTATATAGTATTTCCTTTGTTAAAAAGGTCCTAAAGCTTCCAACGATCTTTATTTAGTTATGTGTTTTGTGGTTGTTTCGATACCAGTTTTATTTTTCATAAAAGTGTTCGCTACATAGTCCTGTTTGTAAAGTTACGGCGTGTAGTACTGGCCATAATTGTTTCGTTGTAAGAAACGTATCGTGTAACTCATGCATAGAATTGCTAGAGTTTGGTGTATCTTGTTATAATATGAAGTAACTAATATGTATAACGGTGTATGCTGGGATTTATCCATGGATAATGTAAAGTAAGGTTTCAACCTGAATACCTGTGTGTATGTGTACGTTTATATGACTTTATTGTCGTAGATGCTACCTTGTAGTGTGTACTAAGTACACGTGTACCAAGTACAACAGTATGAAAACCAAACAATGGGGAGCATCGATATATGTGTTGTGTCTACGTATGACAGCAGTCATAAGCATAGTGGATCTGAGTTTAAGCCAGACGCCTTTGAGGAAGCGTATGCTCAACGCCATAAAACGGGATCAGAAACTTAAATTTTAGTTGTATGCCAAATAAATATGTAATTTGTTTATGTGATTTTATCATTTATCCCATTCTAGTTATCCGTGAAAACGTAATACATGCAACATTAAATTATTCCTAAGACATTAAAGCAGAAAGAATGACCAATTGTATTGATTTAGAATATTATGTAGAATGAAAATGTCAACAGGTTCTGTCCCACATGAAGAAATATTCAAATTATCATCACACATCCATTCCGGTCAGTATGTTGTCCACGATTAAATACTTACATTTATCAGATGTTTACTCCTGTATCTAATGGATATGCCACTACATAGACTATTATTTCCTACACTGTTTGTGACGTCACAAATAAACGTCAATTTTACATGTCAAGAAGTAAAATTATCAACGCTACAGTAACGTAAATGAATAGCCTTAGGGGTTAACATGTGATAAAAAAAAAACATCTTATGATTTGTGTCTCAGGGATAGAAAACACACAACTCGTTGAATATAAATCGTATCAAATCACGAACCATGTGAGATCCCATATATCTTGCATTGTATCCATAGTTTAAAGCATTGACACAGGAGCAAATCTTCACATTAACTTCAATAACAGAACTAATTGGACAATTAGATAGACCAGACCAAAAATTGTTTATGCTAAAAAAAAAATCCAAAATCTGTGATCCCCTACATATGAAAATAAAGATGGATTATAATTGGGTGCCTACTGTCGTCTGTACCATTATTTTGGATAGCAGTGGTGAAAGAGAAAAATAAAAGTGTAAAAGTTATGAATTAAACCGATGAGTTCCACCCCTTTAAGAAATCGGAGTTTAGGCAAATTTATTTAGACAATTTTTAGTTTATGAATTTTAAGTCTCAAAATTCCACCTTCACTTCTCCGTACCACTCACGGTATTTATTATGTTGAAAGTTAAGAAGGAATTTTCCATTCCTCATCAAGAATTTTAGGCTAGCCTTTGCTTTTATCTGAAAAACGGTGTAATGTGCCTGTAATTTAAGCCAGAAAAAATTACAGCTGATACTCATTAGTATTCTTGTGAGATAACAAAGTTTACTAGAATGAAGGTAATACTAGCAATGTATATGGATAAGACAATTTTCATATAAACATTAATGTTGATTTTTTTCTGAATATTTTATTACGACAAAATTAACAAATTCTACAATTTATACACTTTCATGATTCTACGATTGCTACACACACAACATATACTCCTCTCTTCCATTAGTTTAATAAACATTGGCTGTGGAATATCCTCGATAATCCTAACGAGACAGCCAGCGCCAGACAACACGTGGATATTGTCACTTCCTCTAGCGGCAACAAAGATATTACCGACAAAGTCTACATCAAGTCCACGGGGTACTCTCATTTTGATATGTTTATACTGCCACACGGTGTCTCCCTGGTCCGTGATGGCGGTTACTCTATTCAGGGAACAGTTACTGTACACAATATGTCCATCTTTTGTTGTACTTATGTGAATATTGTAATTGCCTTCGACTTTATATTCTCTAAGTTTTTTACCAGACAGATTGAATTTTATAATCTTATTTCCACATGCTACATAACAAATTCCATTGTGTTGTGTTATTCCATACATTGTTTCGTTGATTTTGATACTTCGCAGTTTCTGTAAATCAGACAAAGAAAAAACTTCTATAGACTTCGTTCCATCACACGTCACCAGTAGTTCTTCTCCAGCTTGTATTGCTTCAAAAGGGTAACTCAGTCCATCAATGACTTCCGTGGGTTTCCAGTCTTTGTTATAAATAAAACAACGTCCATCAGGTATGTAATCTGCAAATACAAAGTTACCATTGGACAGAAAATCCCCAGTCCACACAATCGGATTTTCTCCATCAATGCTGAATTCATTAACTAAAGATAACGCAATGTCATTTACATCGTACGTGATGCGACGATCAGACTCAGCATATTCAACATCTCCAAAAGATTCCATATTTCTCATTTCTTTCAAAACTTGTGACTTTTTTTCAGATATCGTTATCTGTTTCTTCGTGCATTTAAACCGTTTCAGCTGTAAGAGCCTCTCTTTCACTCTGTAATACGTCATCACCATTTCAGCGTCATTCTCCGTCTCTTTAACTCTTTCAATATTCCGGCAGCAGTAATTTGTACACTGTATACCATTAGTAAGTACATTTGTACATTCACTTAACTTCCCCCTTCCTTTCTTCAGCGCATCTGCTACCTCATCTAAATGTTTGTTCTTCAGTATGTCTAGGTGATCAACAAGTTCCTTGAATTCCCTTTCTGTTTTCTCTATGATTTCGTCCACTGAATTCTCTATTTCTGCTACATATATCTCTTGTTCGCTCTTTGCTTTTGTCAGTTTCTTTTCCACGTTCTTCATATCACCTAAAAGAACATCCAGTTGGCGATTTTGTTTTATATTTTTTGCTGCATCTTCAACAGTATCAATACTTTCGCATTTTCTGTGACTTATTCCTATACACACTGAACAACAGGACTGCTGGTGATCATTACAGAAGAATTTGACAGTTTCCCTTTTATGTTTTGGGCAGCTATGGATATTCCCTGATTCGGGAAATATGTTGCCAGATTTCATCTCGTTTAGTTGACATATGGTATGATCTCTTGAGAGCAATTGCCTTTTGTGATATTTGGTACACACCTTGCATAAATATTCAGTACAAGACAAGCAAAACCCGATAGCATTTTCACTTTCGTTTTCTCGTAAACAGGCATCACACAATTTCCCATCAGGTTTCTTAACGATTGTCTCTAAAACTTCATTCAACGGAAATAGCCCCGCCCACGCATCTGGCGTATCGAATGCACCAGGACAGGGTATGTACTCGCGGCATAATGGACAATTAAATCCCAAACGAAACTCTGTAGATTTACACACATTAACAATGTAGGAAGATAAACAACCGTGACAGAAGGAATGTGTACACGGTAAAAACCTCGGGGACTTGAACTTTTCGAAACATATAGAACACAATGTAACATCCTTCATCGAAGACCTGTCTAAGGATGTTGCCATGTTTATAAATGACAAATCAACTTTCGTTTTCATTTCAAATCCGGCGAATCGGCGTCTAAATTTTCGAAAACAAATGGAACACACCGTAATGTCTATAAATGAACTATTGTCAAGCACATACCAAACTAATAATTTCACTGTCCTTCCTGTGGAAAGAGATTATGGGAGAAAACTTTCATTCACACTGTACCACGGGTCACGGGACAAGACTGTGGCGTAGACCCTTAATAGAAAGCATAGTGTCATGAACATGGAAGCCTATGTGAGGCAAGAGTAAATGAAATAAAAACAGTCTCTGCTTCAATCTATCGATACGTGAGTGAAAGTTAAGGTGTTCTTCTTCTGAGATCAGAAATATTAACGTTTGATCAACATGCAGGTTTCGAAATATCGGCGCTTTCTAATAGTAAACGGTGGCGAATGTAGATATAATTTAAATATCCAGGCCTCAACAGTAATTATTGAAGTTTTGCGAGGAGGACTGACTCGTACATTCAACGGCTGACTTGGACATTTAAATCTGCGTATTGTATTGAAGCAGAAAATCGTTAAACATATTCAATGTCGAATGGTTGGTATAGTATTGTGGTAGGCCCGTTACGTTTTAAACCATTTGAAACTATTTGATTTGCCTGAGTTAAAATAAACCCACAAGGCCATTAATTCAGTTGTTTGTTGTTGTTTTTTTGCATGCATACATATATGGAAAATATATCACGATTAATGTTTTAGTTTTCCAACGTCAATGCATTATTATGAATCGAATATAAGTTTATAGTTTAGGGATTTTTTGACAGTAAATGTTGTTGATAAAAAAAACAAAAACAACAGTTGCTGTTTATCTCAAAAAATGAAATGTTGACCATTTCATTTTTTGGTTTGATTACTTATTATTCAAAGTATTTTGTATATTGTTGCAAATGTAAAACGTATATGTTACCAATTTTAATGCACCAGATACGCATTTCGACAAATAATGTCTCTTCAGTGATACTTAACCGAAATGTTTGAAATCCGAAATAACGATAAATTGCTAGAGCTATTTTAGCTATTTTAATGTAGATTCAATCCGCATTTGTTGAAAAACTTTGTTAACACTTGCACAACTGTGTACAACGTAGAAAGGCAGTTAGCATTTAAAAATGATTATGTTGATGTTTTTGAGAAGAAATGGAATGCGTGACATGGATTTATAGTTTTATATGATGTAGGAGATATATGTAATTGTATACATTAGCATTGGTGTATTTAAGGTATTATCAATGTGATAACAGTACATTTGATATACATGTACACTTGACAACCTATCAGATTAACATTAATCTGTACATATCATAAGCCAGAGAAACTTCATTCTTTTCTATCCCTTTTCCTCTTTTTTATCTTTGAATGAATGCACATTAGAGTAGATGTGTGAGTAAATGGTAGATAAAATACCCGTACTGTCGAGTTAGGTGGGTTTGTAAAGGCATGATGATAAACCCTGACTGTCATTATATGAATAAATGTTGTGTGAAGAAATTCTTTGTGGTTTGCTTATTACAAAATGTATAAATTTGTCATACAGCTTTATTCGGTCATCCACACATATACAACACAAAACATTCTAAACGTACAAGAAGTTCGGAATCACATACATGTATATATCTATTTAGCTTCAGATATGTAGCTCTCTGGGAAATAACCCCTTATAAAATCCTTCAATTCACAGCTCGCGATCGAGGCCTTATATCGCTGTATTTTGTCATCGCCATATCATAATATAAAAAAAATATTTCTAACATTTTTCCCACTACACTTGTGTCCAAACATTCACGAATTTTATGTCCAGTGTTTGAGTTTATTATAAATGAACACCGAATATATACATATTGGATACAATGGATAAATACAAAGATCAGTAGAGTTCTAATTGACTGCTGACTAACATGGTAACGTCTACAAACGAAATGCTTTGAAGGTATGGCGTGTGTTCGGTTGACAACATACTTTAATGAATGTTTGGAGGTGAGTTTGGACACAAATTCATCGAGGAAACACGTAAGAAGTTAGTTCTTTGAGACGGCGATGCAAGAATATAGCGATTTTCCCGATTCAACTGTTAGTGTAATTTTCTGTGAAGTGCATGAACGGTTTTTCTGAAAGGTAGCTCTCGTCCGCCTCCGTGTTATGTTGAAGAGCTAAAGATAAGAAGCTACACATATATATTTTGGAAAAAAAATAATTATAATATTCGTGTTACCAGACTTAACAAAACTGGATATGTCAAAGGCGTAACACAGTGAATCCATGTGCATACACTGAGAACTACCCGTCTACCAATTGGAAAAATCATTTACAAAATTCAAAATGTTAACCTAAATTTGAAAAAGGAAAAATAAAGTTTTATGAAATGACTCAATTTCCCTTTTCCTAAAAACTACAATATCAAAGTTATTTTCTATACATTGAACAACACCAGAAAGACACTCGCAAACAAATATCAACTGTAAACCAGACAACTTACAGAGACTAGACGAATGTCACTAAAATGCTGAGGAAAAAACATCGTCAGGCCTTGAGAGTTCGGGGTTATGAGACAGAGTAGCTCGAGCAATAGCAGAGACCGACCTGAAATCCTGAAATCCACCCATCATTTACTACTTAGATATCCGTCGTTATACATAAAATGACTTTCCTAGTGTAATAATCCCCACATATCTAAAACACTTGACACTCATTACACACATTTAGTGCATTTGAAATACCCATCACATTCCGTGTACATTTCAAAATACATTATGGAACGCGCTGATTTACAAAATGTTGTTCACAAAAAGATAATTAGCCTGACGATTCAAAGGCTATCACAGAAAAAGCAGTAGGATATGTAAATACAAATGAATGTGTAGGTATATGCATCGATCACATGGATACAACCCTAGATTAAACGTATAGATGCACGAAATCAGCGTAGTTAAAGCTTGAATGTATACACTCCTACATTCTCCAGCATTTAAAATTGATATTTCATTTGTTCATGATGCATCAGTTACCTAGCTACACTTTATATCTGAGCATGTGCTAAAGGGGCATTAACTTTACAGGACTAATTTTCGCGAGTTTTGTCCTTCAATGTTTCACGATGGTTTGAATGTCGCGGATTAACACCTTCGAATAGTTCGTCTTTACTCCCTAATCAATGTTTACTAGGATTACCTCCCGTGTTTTGTATAAAACATACTACATACGTTTTTACTTTCGGATAAGTTTTCACTATTGCTGGTAATGAGTTTTCGCTTCAGCTATTAAGATAAAAATTGTCACTTGTAATTTGGAGTTTGTTCACTAGTATTTTCGAATCCAAGAGGTCGTTTACATCTGTTCATTGATGTCGCTTCTACATTTGTTAAGAAAGAACAATCCCCAAGGGTTAGTGCTCCCCCATTGTCAATTCTACCTTGTTCCCCGCAAGATAGACGACCCTGAAGATGCAGGAATCACAGACGTGCACAATGACTCTGTGGAAAAAAAGTTTTCAATATTCTGTTGAGAAAACGTAACTAGGGATTATATGATACACATTCACCTGAGACACGTTAAAGAATAACTAAATATGCATTGATAATGAACCATCAAAAGTTACACATCATTTTGCAAATAAATATAAACAAGATTACAGTTAGGAGTATTCTCCCCATCGACGTCCCTTGCATTTGGGGAAATACGATGATTTCAGACATGTGCGTCTGAAAGTGTTGTCAATACAAAATTTTAATGACAGGTGTAGGGGGTTTTATGTATAAAAAATAAGAACATTTTGTCTGAATTACCATTAATAGTGATATAATAAAATCATCACTCTCCAGAATGAGTTTTAGAAAGCGGAAGGCCACCAAAGGCATGAATACGTTGCGAACTGACGTTGAACGAATTTACTCTAAAGCCAAAAACATAACATTTCTGGCTCACTTGTAATTAATTGGAACCAGACTGGTGTCAGCATCATTCCATTTGGGTAATGGACAATAGAGCGAGCAGGTAAAATCTTGTTTCAACAATAACTGCGGAGTTACCGTTTAGCGGTTTTTTTCGCGGGTTTGAAATTTACCGATTACTGGTTCAAAGGTATGCTAATACTAATACTTTTACCATAATAAATTTTGGCGGATAAGGAAGTTCTATCGCTGTTGCAAATACTGAAGTCGCAATTGAGTCCATATTTGACGAGTGAAATTTTGGCGGAAAGCTATTTAACCGCTAAAACAAGCTAAATTTATCACCCCGCGGAAAACCCCCGCTATGCGGTATCTTTTTTTTGTTTTGATTTTATCATTATAACATCTACTAATCAAATAATGTAAGAAATGTTAAATGAGAAATAGTTGTGTACTTTTCTTAAAGTCTTGAATTAGTAAATGACAAATATATTAAAAATTAAAGCATTTTACAGGTTCAAAACAAATCCAGATTAAAGGATATGACGACAAACACCAGATATCAACTTTACTATCAGTTCTTTTTTACCAAGGAACTACTAAAAATAATTTCCTGACTGAATGAAATTGATTTGAGAACGTCCTAAATTGAGTCGATATGTAGAAAAAAATATTTTGCCGAGTGTGACAGCTCCTTGAATAAAATAGCACTTTGCAATTTTGATCTTTTTAAAGGGCGATGGGAGAAAGACTTTTTAAACTTCTTGATGAAAAGGTCATTATAGTTGTTTTGTACCGAAACATGCACTGACCGCCTCCAACCTCTTTATGTACAAATGAATAATTATTTTAATTATTTGCTCAAAACAATTTCAAAATCATTACGCAAGTCAAGTCGAACGAAATCTTATATTGAAGTTGTAGAAATTGACATGCAATTATCTTTGATTAAACCTCTTCAAGCTAAGTGGTCTATGCAGGCTGTCGAAATTCTATCAAAAGAAAATGATCTGATCAAAGGTGCATTTGTATTTGTTGGCATTTAAATCTGTCTGTGTGCTGAGGGTGTAACTACACATACTATTATTGACTCCTAATAGTGATTAAATGCTACTTTGTACATATTTTATAGTTTCGTGTTTGAAAAACGAGATAACAAAATTGTTTCTAAATGTACTTAATATCTGATGAATGCATATGTAAGGTGAAGATAACGAACAGCGACCAATCTCATAATTCCTACAAGCAATACAAAATAGACAATTGGGCAAACACGGACCCCTGGACACACCAGAGGTGGGATCAGGTGCCTAGGAGGAGTAAGCATCCCCTGTTGACCGATCACACCCGCCGTGAACCCCATATCCTGATCAGGTAAACGGAGTTATCCGCAGTGAAGATTAATTTGTCCATACCTCTATAGTTTAAATAATAAACTTCAACAAGTATTTTTATATATTCAATATCATTGTTTATATTTGATTTTTTGTAGAATCGCATTTATTGATATAATTTAAATATTTTCCTTTCGATTTCACTGAGCATATATTTCACTTTCCTGGTAATATAGGTTTTCGGAGATTGCTATCTCTACACATTCTCAACAAGACATGGTGCGTATTGCCACCATAATAAGTTGTTTTAGATAAAAGTTCAAAGGAGTTCGTAATCCTACTGGATTCGTGTCCGAATACTTTAGGTTGATCGGATTAATTAATTCTGACTCGCTGATTAAGAACAACGATATCTAAACACAACATAGACAGACACGTTAAGTATCCAACCCGAGAAAGAAAACACGAAATGCTTCATTTTAAAGAAAACATTCGGGAATGGGAAATACAACAAAGGCAAAGTCTCCTTGCTGCACAGGACTAAATACCTACTTTTATCACGTTTCCTCCTTTATCCAATGGATATCACCCATTACATAAAATATAATTCTTACACTGTTTACATTGTGAACTGAAAACGTTTATGACGACATACCGTACTGCACAGTCAATATGATTAATAGCAAATGTTACTTCCTTTCGAATTGTTGAGTTTCATAATTCAAAAGAATATTGAAGCAGAATGCAATGTCTTCTATTGAGATCTAAATGTGTATTTGTGGAGATTGTATTTGCTAAATTCATATTGCAATTGGTGGAGTGCAACATTGATTTCAAGAATGAATTTATCATTTTTTCGTTTGATGGAGGTATACGAGAAAAAGGACGGAAAAAGTTTTCCGTCTTTCTTTCGTGATATACATCCATCCAACGACAAAATAATCAGTATATTCAAATGGACGTAGTAATTTGTGAATATACAAATTGAAAACCTTTAACTAAAACCGTTAATTTTTAATGGCGGCTTCCACGAACTATTGCTTACTGTTGAGCAAACGGGTTTCTTGTGGAGAGCAGTTTTAAAAGGATGAGTTAGAGATAAGTCCTGTTGAGAGAAAATTGTTGAAATTGTGTTGAGTGGGACTAAAATTAAGGTTCAATGTCTGTACTAACGTGCATGATCATGATTCTCTTGAGGGTTGTCACGGTGAACAAGTGAGTGTTACAGAGTTTTCTCTCTCTCGAGTTTTATCAGTGAATTCCTAAGGCGTCAAAGATCTCGTAACGTCTTACGGACGCCTCGTCTCGATGCCCACTCATCAACATTTTATACCGGAGTTCGAAACAATAGGAGTCAAGGGTTACGGTATTGCAGTATATCTGAGGCAGTGTGCGGTGTATCTGGTATTTGGGTTTGTGACAGTTGTCGCAAGGTAAAAATTAGACATATTTCCTGAAAGTCATGTTGGTAAAACTTTTAAATAGCAAACAAGTTCAACATAACATCGATTTGCACAATCAATGCAATCCTTTACAAACGTTCTCATGCAACTGAAATAACCGATAGGAAAACTATACGGACGTAGCTTTTGTTGGAAAATTTACAAGTCATTCAAATGAACTCGATATATATCCTGTCAAATTTTTGTTTATCTGTTTGCTAGTGGAATAATCAAAATGAAAGTTAGATATGTATTTGATGACTGTAACTTCAAAGAATAGATATGGCGTGTATACATTTGTAAACAATAACATGCTTCCTAAGAGAAGAGCAGGAAAAATGTGTCTTCACGGAATCCTTCTAGAGATCAATAAAAAGTACACGTGTAGTTATTAGTTATCGGATGATTGGTTAAATAATGTGACCGACTTTCATTTTTGAATAGGATAACTGATAAAACAATACCGATCACATTATTTCTCTCGTATCTAGTACATATATTTTCGGAATCGTTATTACACAATCACTAATGAGTGTGGATGGATAAAAGTAAACTAATGGCAAATTGTTAATTTCATACCCATTTACAAAATCTGAATAGGCACTTTTCACATCATTTCACTGTGATAAAGTTTCCTTTCATTATATGGCGGAGGGTAAGTTGTGAGATTCATAATACTCAAGAAAATTGTAGTGAATTATTCTTCATTAACGGCAAACTGACAACTCAACTGTATGACAAACGGGATGATTTCAGCTTCTCCATCGTCAACTTCCCATATTTGTGTAGCAATATTCCATTATTACCTGCATATGGTGTTTATATATCTCAACTGATTCGATATGCAAGAGTCTGTTCTGGGTATAGTCAGTTTTTAAATCGAGGTAAGCTACTGACAAACAAGTTGATGGTACAGGGATTTCAACAGTCGCGATTGAAGTCAGCATTTCGCAAATTCTATGGTCGTTATAACGATCTAGTTCGTCAATACAACCTCGCATTGGGTCAAATGCTGTCTGACGTGTTTCATATCGATTGTTAAGCCGTTCTTGGCACACTGATTTTGACTGCGGATAAATCCGTTAGCATGATCAGGATATAGGGCTCACGGCGTGTGTGACCGTCCAACAGGGGATGCTTATTCCTCCTAGGCACCCGATCCCACCTTTGGTGTGTCCAGGGGTCCGTGTTTGCTCAACTATCTATTTTATATTGCTTATAGGAGTTATGAGATTGATCAGAGTTCGTTATCTTCACCTTGCATTCTGTAGTGCATTGGAGAACAGTCGTCCTAAATTGGATGCCTACTAAACGAGGTTAATTACGTCACATCGTCTCGTGAAAATAAAGACAACCGACTACATACAATCTGATCAAATTTTGCTGAATAAACAAGTGAAGGTTAGAAAATGGACTGATTATGTGAAATATCAATACCTATTAGAGTAAGTGACAAATTGCAAGTCAATGCATCGAAGTCATGCAAACTAAAATGCCGTGGACACAGAATGAATTGCAATCAATATTTGTCAGTATACCGTATACCGTATTCATCAACAACGTAGATATTCTCTATGTATGACTTTGCACTGTATTGTTGATCAAGTATTTTATAATGACACTGCATGACAATGACTATTCAGTGATGTCTAGACTTATTTACAGGACCGTATACACCTTCTGAAACAGACTACTCTGTATGCTATTAATGGATTGTTCTTAGCTCACCTGATCGCCTGTTACCTGTCATTTGTCCGTCTCTGTCTGTCCGTCCGTCTGTAAACTTTTTACATTTTCGACTTCTTCCCCAGAACAACAGGGCCAATTTCAACCAAACTTGGTCAAGAGCATCCTTGGGTGAAGGGCGTTCAAGTTTGTTCAAATGAAGGGCCATGTTCCTTTCAAAGAGGGAGATAATCACCAAAATGCAAAAATAGGGTAGGGTTATTTAATATAAGAATCTGTTTAAGAACCACTGGGCCAGAAAAGCTGAAAAATACAAGAAAGCTTTCTGACATTGTGCAGATTCAAGTTTATTCAAATCATAGTCCCGGAGGTTGGATGGGGTCACAATAGGGGATCAAAGTATTACATACAAATATATAGGAAAAATCTTTAAAAATCTTCTTCTCAAGAACCACTGAACCAGAAAAGCTGATATTTATGTGAAAGCTTTCTGACATAGTGCAGATTCAAGTTTATAAAAATCATGGCCCCCAGGGGTAGGATTGGGCCTGAAGCGGGATCAAAATTTTGCATACAAATATAGGGACAATCTTTAAAAATCTTCTCAAAAACTATTAGGCCAAGAAAGTGGAAATTTACATGAAAGTTTTCTAACATAGTGCAGATTGAAATTTGTTCAAATCATGGCCCCCGGGGATAGGATGGGCCATAATAGTTTTATACAGTTTCATAATAGATCAAAGTTTTACATACAAATATATATGGAAAATCTTCTCAAAAACTACCAGGAAAATTGAAATTTACATGAAAGCTTTCTGACATAGTGTAGATTCAATTTTATGGAAATCATGGCCCCCGGAGGGTAAGATGAGGCGACAATAGGGGATGAAACTTTTACATACAAATGTATAGGGAAAATCATTACAAATCTTGTTCTGAAAAATCACTCGACCAGAAATGTTTACTTTCACATGAAAGCTTCCTGATATACTGTGAAACTTCTCCAAACCGGCCGGCTCTCGGACCGGAAAAAACGGCCGGTTTAGAGGGATGGCCGGTATACCGAGAATTTAGCAATGATAGACGTTTTATCTCAATATTCACAAACTAGGTACTGTTCACTTTGATCTGGTGATCTATGATCAATTATCGGTGGAGATTAAATTAGTCCGCTTGTACTTAAAGGTAATTATGAATTACAAAAAATATTCTCGCTGAAATCATCTTTCAAACTGAAAATTTATAACAGGATACATAAAGAAAACACAGAGACCTATTATTGGAATCCCTCTTACCTATAAAAACTCTGTTTACATTCATCGCTTATGTCATTAACAATTTTGTTTTGACGTTTTTAAAAAGTACAGTAGTAAATATGAAATTGTAATTTGAATATTTATTTGGAATTTTAAGTCTATGGAAACCAAGAAAATTTAATATATCTTTTAATAATTATCATTAACAGTCATGGGTTTGTTCTTTATTAACTACCGCTTATATCCATACGACAGTATGGTGATACAATATGACGTTCGATTCCGTATTCATTTAATATGTTCCTAACTGTTTTTTACATTTTGTACAGAATTTGGAAGGGTCTCTTGGATTAGCTAAGTGTCAATTAACACCCTTGACAGCACAGGTAAACAATAGAAATTAAAGAGGCCACTAGTGTGTTTCACACCTCCGGTCGATAATTTCCCACCTGGCCGGTCAGTCAGTCAATTTGCACACCTGGACGATCAACCTCTGACCAAAATTTTCTTGTCTTCAAAACGTGGCCGGTATGTTAAGGGTAAATTACACATGTTTGTTAACAAATGTACTTTAAAAAAGTGGCCGATGTCCGGTTTTCAGGGGTGGCCGGTTTTGTAAGACTTTCTTTGTAAGGAAATGTTAAGATTTCTGCCGGGACTTTGAAAATCGGCCGATATTCAGGGAGAACCGGTTTTCTGAGGGGCCGGTTTGGAGAAGTTTCACTGTAGTTCACATTCGAATTTTGAAAAAAATCATGACCCCCTGGAGTAGGTCGGGCCACAATAGGGATCTCAGTTCTACATGCAAACATACAGGGGAAATCTTTACATATGAGCCAAGGTGACTCAGGTGAGCGATGTGGCCCACGGGCCTCTTGTTTCGTGTAAATCTACTGGTGATAAATGACAGAAACAGAGAGAGGATAATTTTTTGTATGTATTAGGTTTCATAAATTCATCGTATCTCTCATCACCATTCTTCAGAGCATGGATACGGTTTCAATACAGAGGACCTTAAATAAAATCTCAAGACAGAGGGCCGTAATAAAATCTCAAGACGGAGGACCTTAAATAAAATCTTAAGACAGAGAACCTTATATAAAATCTCAAGACGGAGAACTTATATAACATCTCAGGACATTCAAGGCAGAGGACCTCGAATAAGAGACTTTAGATAAGAGATCAAGATGTAAGACCTTAAATAAAACTCAAGATGGAGGATCATGAACAAGCTATTTTATATATGATGAAAATCCACATTTGTTTTGCGAATATTACTTCCAAACATTCAGTGTACACACACATATCTGTCCACAAAGCATGTACTGCATTTAGTGGGAGTCCCCTCCGTGGAGTGTATATATCTCTTTGTCTACACAGCATGTACAGTATTTAAAGGGAGTCCCCTCCGTGGAGTGTATATATATATATATATATATATATATATATATATATATATATATATATCCATGTCTACACAGCATGTACTGTATTTAGTGGGAGTCTCCTCCGTGGAGTGTATATATATATATATCCCCCTGTCTACACAGCATGTACTGTATTTAGTGGGGGTCCCCTCTGTGGAGTATATATATATATATTCCCCTGTCTACACAGCATGTACTGTATTTAGTGGGGGTCCCCTCTGTGGAGTATATATATATATTCCCCTGTCTACACAGCATGTACTGTATTTAGCAGGAGTTCCCTCCGTGGTGGGTACATATACCCCGTCTGCTGTGCATGCTATGTGTTCTGTGGAGTGATTTGCTTTCATACAGGGCGATGTTTACTAACAGTGTATGCTATGTGTGTTGGTTATCAACAGTTTGGATTTAATATAAAACTTCTTAACAGCTGATATACCTGTAGAAACCCAGTTTAGAAAAGGTCCTTAGTTTCCCTTGCTTGTCATAAGAGGTAACTAAATAGGGTGGTCTTTCCAATGAGATAGCAAAAGCCTAGACCCCGTGTCACAACAGATGTGGCAATATAAAGATCCCTCCTTGCTCAAAAGCTGTAAGTTCAGAGCATAAGTGTAAATTTTGCAGCCTTTCACTGACAATGGTGACGACTCCATATGAGTGAAATGTTTTCAAGCGGAACATCAAACAATATACACCATAGTAGCCATTAACATTGTGTCATTGACAGTTGGCCTAAACTGAATTTGTAGCATGCATTTAAATTCAAGTTAGATTGCCAGCTAATGATATGTTTTTGTCTATCCTTAAACAGCTGTTTAAATAACCAACACTACTTTGTGACAAATCGAAACTTGCTGTTTTAGTGACCACAGTTTCAGGATGCTGGTATTTTAGTCGTTATGTGATGATATGATAGGATTGATTTAGCTAGAATTGTGAGTAAGCTTTCAGATCTAGAAACATGTAGTCATGCAGTATCCATCATTTCCATGACATCATCATGTCAAAAATTCTATGTCTGGAATTATGAAATTATCCAATGCCATTTTGATTTCTTTACTACAAACTTAACATTATTGGTAATCTCTATTCACTGGCAGACTTAATTTCCATGCTCTTCCATGTTAATGATCTCTATTCACTGGCAGCTTTAATTCCCATGCTCTTCCATGTTAATGATTTAGATTTGTTTTCAAATGATCACATATTGTTTACTAGATGTTTTCCATTTTCATTTCAGTTGCGAAAAGCTTACTTTAAACAGTTAGAAGAAATCACTAGCCTAAAAGAGCAGATATCGTTAAAAGACAAACGGATACGGCAGCTAGAGGAAGAAATCTCAATGTTAAAAATCCCGGTCACTCGGGACGACGTCGGACCGGATCACAGTGACTGCTGAAGTGCCAACTCTCAAGTCCCCAATGTGCTAGTCCTTGTTCTCGCATTAACCATTCCAGCCAGTCCAAATGTAGGTGTGCATTTTCTTGACCAGTAGAAGTACAAGTCGACAGAGACCGGTCTTGCGTTCAATACACCTTTGAACTTTTAAACTTTGTTTCCACATTGCATTGCGTCCTGTTTTGGAGGTAATAGAGCTATAGCATGATTTCAAGAGACAATGATCTGGATGCAAAATTGAACATTTGAACTTTGCTTCTGAGTTGTAATGTGTTCCTGTTTTGGAGGTAATAGATCTATAGCAAGATATCATGTGACATTGATCTGGATGTAATCTATTTATAGCAATATATCACGTGACATTGATCAGGATGTAATCTATTTATAGCATGATATCACGTGATAATGATCTGGATGTAATCTATTTATAGCAAGATATCACGTGACATTGATCTGGATGTAATCTATTTATAGCATGATATCACGTGACAATGATCTGGATTTGATCAGCCATGCGATGTGCCAGACAGTGAGTCCCTCTGTAAGTTTATGATTTTAGACACTCTAGAGTCTATTACAGTACAATAATATCAACACACAACATCACAAGACCTTTGCTAGTTTTGTGCTTGTGCTGTCAAAATGAGGGACGTGAATTTGGTGCGACTTTTAAACGGGAGATGAGTGACGAGAGGTTGATGTGACTTTATTGGGATATGGAAGGTGTCTTTTACCTGTATGCATTGTGGTATTATTATCTGAGATGAGTGACATTGTGAATGTATGTATATGGGTTTTTAAAGAATGAGATACATTCCACGTTCACTAATCATCTGACTTTGATCAACCTCGTTTTTAATCGAATGTTTTGTGTAATTTAGAAATGCATTAGCTGTGTATGTACTTATTGTAGGACCTAGATTATGGACAATTGTACCATGTTCATGACCATTTTTATTTTTAGCTCAGACCTACAGAAGAATATAGATACCTATGATGCATGCTTCCATATTAAATCTTATGTATAGTGATTTATTCATCAGTATAGTGTAACACGGTTATAGCAAACCTCCAGGGCTTGTGAAGAGTTGGGTCATTCTCCACTCATAGGCAAATTATCATTCCACAGTAAGTGTAAATTCATTATAACTGTGTTCATTATAAGCTTGTTGCACTGTACATACAGCTTTGTCACAGTTGCAGGAGACTTCCAAAGATCAATTCTATGAGTTACTGTAAAAAAATCACGGTCATGATTTACATTTACTACAAGATTTGATAACTGTTAACAAAGATTGTCGTAACCAATGAGTGATTTTACAAACTGTGTTTTATTTATACAGGTACAGCAGTGTTGTTTTTTTGTGATTTTTATGTGATATTCAATGTGTACAGTAATCTCTATTCTTTGTTTGTTGACGTGTTCAGGGGTGGATCCAGGATATTTCAAGGTGGGGTTATAATTCACGATGTTAGAAACCAATTTTGTACTTGCAATTTTATTTAGTAGTCACAAACTCCTACTGTCAGATAGGATTCACTGTCAGATTGGATTCATTGTCAGATGGGATTTGATGGGATTCACTGTCAGATGCGAACCAATATTAGGGAGGAACCACTGTTAGATAGGAAATCCACTGTCATTATTGGGAAATCTACTGCTGGGGAATGAATTTTCATTACTAAAGAGCTAAGCATCAACATGACTGAAATGGGTACAACACTTGTGGACATCCCTGGTATGTGAATAAAATTTGGTTTTAACATGGAAGTTTTAATATCCCTTTACAATTTTATCATAGAAACATAGAGTTCCCAAGTGCCTGACTTCCTGTAGTATACTTCCTCCCAGATAGATCCGCCTATGCTTACTGGTAATGCTTATTTAACACTGATTCATTATTTAGATTGTTCTAGACTACACTTGTTTCGTAGTTGTGTTTCATCTCAGAAATTGAGGGTTTTTTATTTTTGTATGTTTGTGTGCCAGATAATTAGTACATCTTCAGAGACATGCTTGTGAATGGTGAATCCATAATGTTATTAAAGAGGGAGGAAGTTCTTTGTTTGATATTTGCATGGACAGAGTTTAATAATTTTCGGAAAATTCCATCCTTAGATTTTTGGAGCTTTGGTGGGCGTTTCACAATGTTCTCATTTTTGTAACATTGAAAACACTGTAGACATATGACTTCTGATACTAATGTGACAGGATTAAATTGATCGTAGATAAAACAAATTATTTCTAATACAGTTAAACATACTTATAGTGAAGTGCTAAGGTGAACAATTACAGTAAAACATGCTTATAATAGTGAAGTGCTAGGGCGAACACTTTTATAGTAAAACATACTTGTAATTAATTACTGGGGATGAACAATTTCAATTCATTATAAACGTGATTTGTTATACCTCAGAAATTTATAGCACAATTTAAAAATTACGGGAAATAAAAGTCACTTCGCTGTAAACGTGAATTCATTATAAGAGTGTTTGATGTAATTGTGCTTTACTGTAAGTTTGAAATTATTATAAAGGTGTTTTTATTGTATATTTACATTTTCTAAACTGGAAGGAAATTTTGTTTGATTTTTTAAGGAAGCTACCTACTTGTAGAATATTAAAGTATACCTCTAATTAGACAGAAACTACCAGACACAAATTGATAATTGTTCATATTGGTGATTATATATTGGGCATTAAACTCATTTTGCTCAAATAGAACTGGAATACAGATACACTTAAAGTGTTTGGTAATGTAGACAATGTTCAGTTTGTCGTAATTTGATTTTAGTTAAGTTTTATGTTTTATGATGTAACAACTTGTGTATTCTGATTTCAGAATTACCCCAACCACAAAAAATATGCAACATGTCCAAATGTTCTTGTCAAAAGAAAATTAAATCAAATATTTGACCATGGTCGACATCTTTAATTTTTACAATTGTAGCACCAGCTTCCTAGAATCCCTTCCTGTACGTGTTCTATACAAAACTAAAAACACTGATATTCACATATTTTAACACATTGCATCTACATCACGCTATCATTGACAAGTATAAGTTGTTTTTATACAGAAGAGGACTGCATGTTTTATGAAAATAAGTCGTTATGATTTTATTTATGAAAATAAGTAATTCTGTGTTTTCATCTAAACTTGTAGCTCTGTTTCTTTTTATCAAAGCAGGTGATTCAGATTTTCTTTTAGCAGATAATGATAAGGTTATTTTTAGCAGATAATGATAAGGTTATTTTTAGCAGATAATGATAAGGTTTATTTTTAAAAAGTAGAACTGATTGTTTTTTTAATAAAACAAATGAGTTGGATAATATTTTTATCTTTACGAATAATTTTTATTGTTGGTCACATTTTTGATCACGGCAAGTAGAGCTAAGTTATGGTATAGACAAATTTAACTTATAATGTACATATTAACTTTACATACATTCCGGGAACTTGCTGTACTTTAGATAGGAGCTAGTCTGTATTTCTAGTGCTGTAGGAATATCGGGATACATGGCTTACATTATGAATAGAATATATGTCAGCTATATAATATGATTATCTTAAACATGTACAAGCGATATTGAAGATAAAAGCATGTTAAACGTTGGATTTTTTCGGATGTCCATCCTACTGATTTTAAATTCAGATCTTAACGTTGGACATTATATCACTGTAAGTAGTACAGACAATCTCTTGTTATACAGTAAAAGACAGTTATAGCGAACCTCCAGCGCCATTAAAACAGCACTACAGACAAAGTCTAGTTATACAGTAAAAGACAGTTATAGCGAACCTCCTGCGTCATTAAAACAGCACTACAGACAAAGTCTAGTTATACAATAGAAGACAGTTATAACGAACCTCCTGCGCCATTAAAACAGTACTACAAAGTCTAGTTTTACAGTAGAAGACAGTTATAGCGAACCTCCAGGTCCATCAGAAACAGTTTCTTTTAACCAAACTTCGTTATATCCAATATTGTTAAGGAGAATAAATATGACTTCGCAATAAGCTTGATAAGCTTGAATTTGTTATAAACGTGAATTCGCAAGAAGCGTGAGTTCTCCATGAGAGTGAATTCGTTATAACTGCGAATTCGTTATAACCGTGAATTCGTAATAATATTGCTTTACTATGTTGCTGCTAAATCATTCCAAATAAGTGTCCAAAAATTATGGTATCGAGTTAATTCAGCCATAGCTTAACTTTCATAGAGTAGCAATAATTCAAAGTAAACTAATGTGTAGTTAACAAATGTACCATAGAATCTCTGTTCAAAATAAAATACGTGTGTCTTTCTTTACACAATCACAGATCTGTCTCATTCATCAGGAGATAAAAAACAAACCCAATATCAATCCATATTCTATCAACAATGTTTGTTAAAATGTTATCCATCTATTAAAACTACCACACGGAAGACCGCCAGCGTGTATGTAGGATTAGTATTGTGTGAGCAAAGAAATGAATGACAGCTTTTTATATATTTACTTGTATAATCAAAATGTAATACAGGAAGTATTGCTGCTATTCCGATGAACTGTATTTAGTATATACCGTTTGTCTATAACAGGCATATATTTTTATGTCTTTTGTTTGTCTATAACAGGTATATACTTTTTTAATGTATTTTATTTGTCTATAAGATGTATAGAATTCCATGTCTACACATGTACGCATTATTGTAAATGAAAAGAAATAAAACGTTTTTGTATTTATTTGCATTTTTTATTTTGGACGCTGCAGATCTTCAACACTTTCGCTTGCATTAACTTACAAAGATTTCCTTTGAACAGTTTTGTTAATTGAAAGAATACACATGTTAAATATAGATAAATTAATTCTATACACTCTTTAGAATTTTAGATAATGTTATTATTTCTTATGTAAAATATAAACTTCTTTTTGTTTTGATTGATTGTTTTGATGTTTTCCGCCACACTCAACAATTTTTCAGTTATATGGTGGCGCCCAGTTTTTATTGGTGGAAGAGAGAACCCAGATACAATGTACCTGGGGAGAGACCACCGACCTTTCGAAAGTAAAATGGGAAACTTTCTCGCTTACCGGCACGAGCGGGATTCGAACCCGCGCCGAAAGAGGTGAGAGGCCGTGTGATTTTCAGCGCAATACTGTAACCACTCGGCCACGGAACAAATTCTTTAGTAAATGCAACGTATTTAAAAAAAAAAGCATTGATTAATGTAAAAAAAAAAAAAACCCAACCTTTTTATGTTTCATTGTAATTCTAAATAATGTATGAATGTGTTGGCTCATTACTTGTGATTAAAAATATAGTTCTTGACACACTGATTTTGACTACTGATAAATCCATTAACCTGATCAAGATATAGGGCTTAAGGTGGATGTAAGCGGTCGACAGGGGATACTCTCTCCTCATAGGCACCTAATTCCACCTCTGGCATGTCTAACGGCCTGTGTTTGCCCTGCACTTAATTTCGTATTCTTAGGTTGATCATTGTTTCTTATCTTCACATTTTTAGGATGGGTCAAAGCTGTGTACCCAAGTAACTCCGGATTGCTGTGGCGACACTCTCATAATATCGGCCAAATGTTGAACCAAGTTACACACTTACCCCACTAACTCGGACATATAATCTCGACATTCTCACAATATCGGCCAAATGTTGAACCAAGGTGCACACTTACCCGACTAACTCGGACATATTATCTCGACATTCTCACAATATCGGCTAAATGTCGAGTCAAGTTGCACACTTATCCCACTAACTCGGACATATAATCTCGACATTCTCACAATATCGACTAAATGTTGAGTCAAGTTACATACTAACCCAACTAACTCGGACATATAATCTCGACATTCTCAAAAAACATTGGCCCAATATTTGTCCAGCGTTTTGTTCTCATCTAACCTCGGTGCCCTAGGATGATTATTATAGTGTTGTGACGATACAATCTGATTGAAATCAGATCCTCTCTCACCGATACACTGGAGAGGGATCTAACAACACTAAGTGTGAGCTCATGCCAACTATCTACATTGTATTGCTTATAGGAGTTATGAGATTGATCACTGTTCGTTATATTCACCTTTCTATCAAATGAAGGCTCTCGTCAACGTGAAAGTTTCCTGTTATATCGGAACATACTTGGTATTTATCATGCGCATGTCGATAATTACCGAGAAACACGGGATAATAATCGAAGAAGGTGGTGGCGGCCATGATCGATGTTAGAATACCACAGAAAATATATTTAACGATAATGGATGTATAATATATACGATCGTCATTTGTTCTTCCTTTAACGCTGATATTTGGAGTTCGTTTGAACACTTCATGGATCGATGCCAATTTTTGTGTACACTTCAGTAAAACGATTCCTGATTAGTCCTTCATTATTTGTCAAGTTATTGTTATTGGTCGAATCTTTATTGAATTATTCATGAGACGGTGGTCAATAACACGACCTCAAATGCAATGCTGTCAGATCTGTCTCCAGTGTAACGGTTAGAGAAGACCTGATCTTGATACGCAACTTCCGAGATATCAGCTCTTTTGTGATGGAGGTACGTTCTGTATTCTGTTGAACGCTTTGGTGGGTACAAGATGTATAAATACAGTATAGACTGGCTATCTAAATAAGGATGAAAGTTCTGAAAGCGTAAAGAACAAGGTACAATTGTGTACATAAAAAGGCCCAAAAAATTTCTCTTGATTTAAATGTGTCTTGAATCAAGCTTGATCTGTGTTTTGAATAAGTTAAATACATGCCAAGTAAACAATCTCAACTTAAATCGAAGTTATTTCTAATTTTATAGCATTATTACGTCATGAATAAGAGTTTTTCCCGCCATTTTTCAAAAAGAGTTTGATAACTGTTAAATTTGATCCAGATTATTGCTTAGGAAAAGGTGTCCCCATCCGTCGAGCAAAATGCAATTAATATATATTGTGTATTAAGAGAAGGCGAAAAATGTATTTGAATATGAATTTGCTCGACACATGGGCTGTATGTTTTCTGAAGGGAAAACACCCTGAATTTATGAAATTTTTCATTCATTTTGGCATTTTTGGCAATTTTATGCCAACTTCACGCTCCTGTCACACAACACAAAGTAATTTCGGATCAAATTAAACGTAGTTTTGATTTGCTTATATATTCCTTATTTGAATGTCAGATTTTGGGACCCCTGCTGAATTCATCTATTTCCTGGGCCAGATGACAGTAGAAACTGTACCTACTTCTTTTCTTTTTATCAACCGTTGGTATACATTATACTGACAATATCAAGAATATTTTGTTTGAATTACGCCATTGCATTAAATATGAACTTATTGTTTATTTCCTCTGCTATGCAAGTGATACTTTTATAAAAGAAAGATGGTGATTATCAATTTTTGTTTGAGCTATTTTATTATCAAATACTCATAAACTTACTAAATGTGTGTGTTCCAGCAGTTCGGGTTGCTGCATGACGCCTGATAATCACCCTTTAGACAATATATGAACACAACGATCAGCATTTGTACCCACCGCGTGAGTACAAAAACATTTTGCGCCTCACCGTCCGTAAGAGGTCAAAAAGGGAAATAACTCTTGGGCAGCTCGGTAATTGTGTATTAGATTGCGTCTTGCGTATCATTATATTGTGTGGAATATAAAGTATATGATAATAGATAGCTCCGGAATTTTTAAGACTGCATGTGCGTCTAAATTTAGACTTTTTTTAAATCCTGGAATATCAAGAGATTAATTGTCACATTGAATTTAAACCTTTAATCTCCTATCTAAATTACTTATGTCCGACATAGGCTTCCATGTTCCCGAATACTATACTTCCGGGCAGAGATCTACGTAACATACTTGTTTTATAACTCGTTGCACTTTTATCAGTGTGAATGCACGTTTTGTCCAATGATTCTCATGGGAAGGACGGTGCATTAGACTCTTAATATACAAGGGCAGTGAATTTATGGTTTATTTTCTTGTCAGCAATGACAACGTCTACAATCGATACTTCATTTACAGACATCACGGGGTGTTCCATTTGTTTCGGAAAATTTATAACGCCGAGGCTAAAACGGGTACGCTGAATTCGAACTGAAAGCGAAAGTTGAATTGTGATAGAAAAATGGCAACTTCACTAGACAGCTCTACAACGGAGGATGTTACATTTTGTTCGATATGTATCGAAAAGTTCAAGTCGCCGAGGTTTTTACCGTGTACACATTCCTTCTGTCACAAGTGTTTATCTTCCTACATTGATAATGTGTGTAAATCTACGGAGCCTCGTTTGGGATTTAATTGTCCATTATGCCGTGAGTACATTCCCATTGATAATGCCTTGGGTGAGCCAGAGAAGTGGGCAGAACTTTTCCCTGAAAACGAAGTATTAGGAAAACTTTTACAGGAATCAGAACAAACACAATGCGAGGCTTGCTTACGACAGAGCGAAGTAGAGTATGCAACCGATTTTTGTTTCTTTTGCATGGAATATTTGTGCAAATTGTGTACAAAATATCATAAAAGAAGTCTAACAACACTTGACCATAAGACAGTACCAGTGAATAAAATGAAAGGAATGAATATTACACCGAGAATTGGTAGAGAAAATATGTGTTCAACACATCAGGATAGAAAACTAGAGCTATTTTGCAACGATCACGAAGAGCCATGCTGCGCAATGTGTGTCAGTACGGAACACAGAAAATGTGAAAGTGTTGATGCTATAAAGAAAACTGCTGAGACTCTCAGAGAGATTCTTAGTCATAATTTCGACAGCCTGTCTGAAGACATACATATTCTTGAAAACAAATTAGTAGATGCAAAGAAGGAACAAGAAAGGTTCGTTACAGAAATGGATGATAAAGCAGACCAGATTACAGAGAATACCACGAGAGAATTTCGGGTTGCTATCGATCACTTGCAGCATCTGCAAAATGAGTATCTAACAAAAATGGCTACCGCTGTAAAGAGAAATAAAGAAAAATACGAAAAATGCATAGACACGCTATCAGATGGAATTCAATGCACAGATTACTGTTACAGAAATATTGAGGATTGTAGAAAAAGTCAGGATGACATCGATATGGTTGTGAAGTACTATAAAAGCAGAAAAATATTTGAACAACTCAAAAATTACGAATTTACACAAATACGCATAGGGCTTAAGGAAGGAAAGGATCCTATTTTGGAAGATATCATGGATCTTGAAAGTTTTCCTGATGCAGTATTTTCAGAGTCCCTATTTGATGTCAAGTCTGATCTGAGAAGAGTTGAGTTATCTTTATTAAATCATTTTAGCATTGATGCAGGCTGCGTACGTGATGGTACGTTTTTATCAAATGGAGAGTTCGTTCTATCATGGCTGTCGACAAAAAGGCGGGGTTGTAAAAGGAGCAACAATGGTAAATGCTTCTTTTATAACAAAGTGTTTGCGTGCACAAGATCCATTGACTTGTCTTCAGAACCTTTCGGTCTGTGTGAAAAGGCACGAGAATTATTAGTGGCATGCCACGGTTCAAGATCCATTGAAAGGGTATCACTTTACTCTTATTCCAAATCATCAAATATGATATTCACCAGTCTTCACAAAAACTTTGGAATAGCAAAGAAGGATGCTTACTTATACTGTGCATGCAATGACAAAATCGTGAAGATAAACGAGTATGAAAGATTAATGAAAGAGTACAGTGTAGAGACTGGCGTGAAGCACATCGTCGCCACGAAAAACCACATTATATACAGTAACAGAAAAAAACACGTCGTAACAGCGATTACAGATGGAGGTCAAACCGCGTGGACATACGACAGTCCACATCTTAAATCTCCGTGTGGCCTTGATACGGACTCTGATGGTAATATCTATGTCGCTGGTAAATCCAGTGACAATGTCCATGTGTTGTCCGGTGAAGGCAAATTAATTCGACTTTTTGAGGACATTCCGAGACCAGACTTTATGAAAATAAACAAAGCGAGAAATACATGTTGCGTGTGTAGCAATCGAAAACACATCAAAGTGTACCAATTCAAATAATCCCATCGCTCCTCTCTCAGTGTTGTGATGACAGTGAAGTTTATGCAGAACATTAGAATAGTATTTTTTTTCTATATCTTCAAATGTTGGATATAAAGAACAAATATGAAACTTTGATTCTCTGTAGTATTGTAGTTGTTAATTAATTGTAGTTGTTAATTAATTGTAGTTGTTAATTAATTGTAGTTGTTAATTAAAAAGAATGAACAAATGGAGATAACGAACATCTGATTTACACTTGTATGGCGTGCGTTTTGTTCTGATGTGATATTTCAACTCTAACACGGTATGAACGGACAAGAGTCATGGGCTTGATGGTATTTTTCATAGCAAGCAGTGTCACTTTTCGTCTATATGATTGTTCTATCGTATATTTCCGACTGAGCAAAACTAAGTATATACACGAGTGATAAAACTTGCATTCTTAGTCCGGGCTTAAACATAATGCAGGGACAAATTTCGTAAATGGCTAACTACGAATTGTTAATATTTCGGCGAAAAATAGATACCAAGAAATAGTGACGACTAATTTCATAAAATTACCTTTGAATGTTAAATGACATACAGTCAAGATATACTTTATTCACTTTAATTACATATTTTACAGGTTAGGGAAGGGCCTGATAATCATTCTGAAAAGGTTAAATCGGGAAAAAAGATTAATATCAAATTCACATGTTTTTATTTCTATCAATATCAACTTTGATTCGCTATGTCCTGAGTGTTTTTGATGAGCAACGAATGTTTTAAATAGATTGTTTGACATTTTATATGCTGCAATAATCTAATCCTCTCCTTTTTTATTCAGACGTTTTCAGGATAGGGGTAGAAGTCCACGAGATCTTCGTAATGATGCCAATATTTTTTTAATGAATAACCTTTAATAAAATCCTTGTATTTGTATCCAATGCTGTTGTTTACACACTAAATACTACCGACTTTGTGCTTGGGCATGTTTGAATGATTGATTGATTATTGTTTGAGAAAGGTGTTTTTAATGAAATATATTTACAACATTCAAGATTCTTGGTTTGCTATGCCATTCTTATTATCGCGAGATCTCGTCAGTAAATCTACTGAAAAACCTCAACATTGACAATCAGCGCGAAAATGTAGTTACTTGAGTCATTCCGACAAAAAAGGACAAATCATGTGGTGGCCGAAAAACGTACACTCTGCTGTTGATTTTTAACTTGATATTTTAATACCGACGAAATCGCTTTCACCTCCGTGCTCGTCCATTGATGTAAACACTACCTTATATGGCATATGCAAATAATTTGACAACTGGAAGTTGAAACTTCAGTACATCAAAGATGGCACACAAATATGAATCAAGAAATTGGAATACATCGAAAAGTTGCAGGTTGTAAATTCATATATCGACTAAGAAATAGAGAATATAATTTCAATTACGTAAAGGAAGTCAGCAAATGTTTAAAATGATCAAAAATGTTGCGGGAGTGAATCACTCTCGCATTTGCACCATTACGGAAATCCTAAGGAGTTGTAGCCCCCTCAAAAAGAAAGAAAGAAAGAATCGGAGAGGGCTGCATTAGCGCAGCTAACATTTTATAGGAAAGGTGAAGATAACAAACAGCGATCAATCTCGTAACTCCTATAAGGAATACAATATACAATAGGACTGTTGTTGTTCAGAATCAATGTAATGTCATGTTCCTGGGAAACTTAAACTTCAAACACTCTTATGCGTTTTGATATATCAAAAGCACATATAATGCCCCTCTCTTCAATTAATTTAAAGAAGGTCGGGCTCGGGATGTCTTCGAACACCCTAATAAGTTCCCCGGTTCCAGACAACACGTGGACGTTGTTGCTATCTCTTCCTGTAACGTATATGTTACCGACAGAGTCTTGATCGATTCCAGATGGACATTTCAGGTTACGATTTTTATACTTCCAGACAATGTCTCCCTGATCGGTTATCGCTGTCACTTTTTCTATTTTCCAATCACTGTACACAATAAGTCCAGTGTTTGTTGCAAGTATATTTACATTATTTGCCCCTTCTACATCGTATATTTTCAATATCCTACCCACGCTATCGATTTTAATGATTTTCTTTCCACACGCAACATATATGTCACCCCTCCGGTGTGTTATTCCAGAAACTGATTCAGTCATGGGAATACTTCGAAGTTTCTGTAAATCTGATGAAGAAAATACTTCAATACTTTTTGAGCCGCTACAAGTCACAAGAACTTCTTCATCGTTTTCTATCAAACCAAATGGTTTCTTAAGACTTTCACCAAATATACTGGGGACCCAATGTTTGTCAAAAAACATGCATTTCCCATCATCTCTGTAATCCGCTATCACAAAAGTGCCATTAGACAGAAATATACCATCGCACACGACATCCCCATCAATGCTAAATTCCTTTATCAAAGACATTTCTACAGTTCGAACATCAAAATAAAGTTGACGAGAGGATTCAGTATGGTGAACGTCAGAAAGAGCTGTCATATCCACGATTTCCGTCAAAATAGGATCTTTTTTTGGGGAAATCATGATGCGCTTTCGTGAAAAATTCACGTGTTTTAAATGTTCGTACGTTATTTTTGACGTATGAAACTTCATCATGAAGTCCGTTTCATTTTCACTGATTCTGGCTTGCTCAAACATTTTGCTGCAATACTCTGCACATTGTATTCCGTCCGTTAAGGTGCCTATGCATGTTTACAATTTTTCCTTGCTTTTCTTCAGAGAACTGGATATTTCTTCTATATGTTCCTGTTGCAATTTCTGCAAGTGGTCAAGGAGAGTTTTAAAATCCTCTTCCGATCTTGCTATCATTTCATCAACCGAATTTTCGTTATGTTCTTCTCTTCTTCGTTTTTGGCATTTTCTAATTTACTTTTACACTTGTTTACATCATCCATAATGGAGTCAACCTTGCCGCTTTCCTTAAAAACACGTACAACATTTTCAATAGTATCAAACTGCTCACATTTCCTATGTTCCATGCCACCACACATTGCGCAACAGGACTGTTCGTTATCAAAGCAATATAACCTAACTTTTTCATCCTTATGCGTGGCACAGCTGTTTGAGATATCAACAATGGATCTTCTGTTCGCCGATTTCAGTTCATTCAATGGAGATACTTTGTGGTCTCGTGACGACAAATTCTTCCTGTGGTACTTCGTACACATTTTGCATAAATGTTCTAAACATGAAAAGCAGTAGTCCGAGGCCTCCTCTTCTTCTTTTTCTCTCAAGCATGGCTCACAAAGCAATTGGTCTGATTTGTCTAAAATTTTCCTCAACATTGCATTCACAGGAAAAAGCCCCGCCCACTCGTCTGGCTCATCGAAGGCGCCAGGACTGGGCGTATACTCACGGCATAATGGACAATTAAATCCTAAACGAGTCTCCGTAGATTTACACAAGCTCACGATGTAGGACGATAAACACCCGTGACAGAAAGAATGTGTACACGGTAAAAACCTCGGCGACTTGAACTTTTCGAAACATATAGAACACAATGTAACATCCTCCATCGAAGAGCTGTCTAGTGATGTTGCCATCTTTATATTACAAATCAACTTTCGGTTTCATTTCAAATTCGACGAATTTGTCGTAACCTCGCAGTTCAACTTCTTTTTCGAAACAAATGGAACACATTATGTTTGCATCTGTAAATGAAGAGTCGATGGTCGACGTTGTCATGCCAAAAAGCACATAAATCATAAATTTCACTGTCCGTGTAGATATAGAGAATACAATGTCCGCAACATCGACGTGCAGAAAACACACACTGAAAATGTCTTCAGAAACGGGACAAAACTGTGACGTAGGCAGAATATTCAGAGACATGGAAAGCTATGTGGGACATAAATATGCCTAATCCTTTTTTGGGGCGGGGTGCTGGTTAAGGTTTGGTTTCTATTTATATAAAGAATGATTTAACACGGTGATACGTGGGTGCCAGTTGATTAATGTATTGATACTCCAAAATTAGAAACACTAGATTTATTCGCAAACTATTCAATTTCAATTATGATTTTTTTTTTAGATGGAGGAGTTCGCTTCCTGAAATTGATTTTTACTAGATCCGTGCCTAAATGCTTTAAGTTTATAAAATTATCTGACTGTGACCCTGTGGTTAAGGAGAAACATACATGTACATAACAGGCACACATAGATTAGATAAGTGTTCGGCTGAATAAGAACTCATCTCGAACCGGAGAACGAAATGACAAATTCCTTCATTTTAAAGACAGAATGTGGGTGTACAAAATTGCATTGAGGTGGAGCTTCCCTATTGCACAAAAACAAATACTTCCACTTCTAACATTAACCCAGGAGCAAATATTCATATTGATTTAAATAGCAAGATCAATTAGACTGATTGATTGATTAAATATTGTTTAACGTCCTCTCGAGAATATTTCACTCATATGGAGACGTCACCACTGCCGGTGAAGTGTTGCAAAATTTAGGTTTATGCTCGGCGATTACAGTTTTTGCGCAGGGAGGGATCTTTATTGTGCCATACCTGCTGTGACACGGCGCCTCGGTTTTTGCGGTCTCATCCGAAGGACCGCCCCATTTAGTCGCCTCTTACGACAAGCAAGGGATAATGGGGATCTATTCTACAGTTAGAAAGAGCACAATCAAAATTGTTTATTTTTAAAGTATAAATTGAAATTTCAAATCTTATTCCCCTACATAGGAAATAAAGATGTATTGGGACTGCTACCTCTAGTCTCCAAATTCCATATTTTGATGGCAGTAGTGAATGATAATATGTGCTGGAAAGTTATGAATTTAACCCATGTAGCGAAGTCTGAGTACCCCCAACCCCTTCGCCACTGATTTGAGGATTTGAAGTTTATATAATAACGTTTATTCTCTTGTTATGATATTTATGAATTTTCTGTATTCTGGGTATTCTTTATAATTAGAGGGTCTTAGGTCAGTGGAATTAATACAAGTTCAGTCTCCCTTTATGGATTATAAACTAAATAAATTCCTTTAGCGATAACCACTGAACCAATCTCAATTCGAATGCGAAAAGTCTAACCCGTTAACTTTGATGTATAGCGTCCTCAGCACCTAAAAACAGCAAGACTTCGTCAGAATTTAGCCAAGGAATTCTGACGACTGTTCGCCTTGCGCGCGTTTTTATTCCACCTATTATTATTCTTAAATAACGCTTATCCTAATATGGGAATTCAGCATCCTCATCTCCCTGACTCTATGTGAGAAGCTACTTATTTCTGAACTGACCCCGGTGGTCAGTTAGTGCATCCTTACCCACTGACCACGTACACAAGTTATTTCTAACATCTGTGCATTATCTATCGAGCAACCTGCAAGTGTCCGTAATTACTGTCGGCTTGTCGTGTTTACTCAATAATGCTTATCGCTCCATTATTTTTGTTTATCAGCAAAATGCAAAGATAATTAAGCTATATCATTTTCTTTTAGAAAATGTATAATTTCATTTACACTGAAATAGTATGATATTCAGGTAAAATTTTAGCTGTTTTAGTTCATGAAGTCTTCAAATCCCCTTTATTTCCCCATCCCATGCGCCCACAATTTAAGATTTCGAAACTCGGCCATTTTTAATTGTTTATAAGGAATTTTAAGCAGGCCAAGTTTCCGACTTCCCCATTCCCCACTCTCCTTTGAAGCACGATTTTATGTGTCTCCAGTTTAAAACAGAAGGTATTATGACTCTTATAATGAATATAATTATATTCTACATGTAGTTGTAAACTTCCAGAGTTTTTCAAAGAGATTGATGTAATTATTAATGGCCTTGAGCTGACCACTCTTATCATTTTTGAAAGAAGAATTTTGGAAAATGGAGATAATTTTATTTGATTCAGCCATATGAAAAATGATAATGCAAAAGATTGACAAGTTATACAGCACATATTTCATATTTTGAGTCGCGAGTAGGACGAACAACTTTGGTGCAGGACCGGTAACTCTACCTGGTGACCGGTCCTGTTAACCAGTGTCCGAGTTAAAATGCAAAACTGAGAACACTGTAGCCATGTTATAAACAGTCTTTCTTATGAAATGTACTGTTTGTGTATATTACAAAAAAGAAATTAATAAATAAATACAACCCACTAATAGCTTTATTACCTGTCCAGGCATCATCAGACATCCACACGTTCATTTATTTGTTTGTGTCAAGTCCTGCTGAAAATATTTAACGTATAATAAGCATAAAGCATAATCAATTAAATTAAATAGGGCCGTGTCATTCTAAATAATGGAGCTGTGGAATTTGAATATAACAGTGACATTTAGATAGAGATGCGGGATTTAGATTGTGAAAATTAAATAGAACTGTGGGATTCAAATAGAAATCCAGAATTTGAATAGAGAAAATTAAATAGAGTTGTGGAGTTTAGATAGGGACGCGAAATTTAAATAGTGAAAATTAAATAGAGCTGTGGATTTTCCGAAGGTGAAGCATAAATACAATGAATAAAGTTAATTTCTGTGTTACATTATTAATTCACAGTTATCAGAGTTAAAAATTTTTTTTTATCACAATACATGAATGACAATACAATTATCCAATAAACTCAGGCGTGAAACAGTTATCTAATGGCAAATCTGATTAACAATAACGCACCTCGGAAAATGGCTGATGCCATGCGATTTAAGAAGAAATTATTATTGTTAAAGTTTTTAAATGAAAAGGTGTAGATAACGAACATTGATTAATCTCATCACTCTTATAAGGAATACAAACACGGACCCCTGGACACACCACGTAAATTATATGGCAGCCGTCCCTTAATTTACACATGCCGACTGTCTATTTAAAAACACCTTCGTACTACTAAGTTGTTAGTTTTGTAAGAGTAGAAAATAGTCCACAGCCTCGTAGCATGAGTTATTAAAGTGTTGGAACAGCCGGAGGAGAATTTGTCTTCTAGAATTGCTAACAAAGCAGAACTAAAATATCAAAATCTCTCTTTTGTCCAAGCTTTATACTCCTAAATTGTCAGCTCCCTTGGTCTTTCAATTCATCAGTTCAGTCAAGGTTAAATATTTAACTTTCATTAGTACCATCAAATGAATGGAGTGATGGCTAACTCCACCATTTTTCTTATTTTACCTGTAAAAATAACATAATTTGCATGTAAAATAACGAAAAAATAAACGTTGCCAATGGTTGAGGACGGCCCTTTTGTTCCACGTACACAATACGTTAGTCCATAAAGTACACAGTAAGATTTTTTCGTGCGCGAAAATATTTGTCGACATTTGATATCAAGAGCATTCATATAACTTTGTGAACTAACAACACAATCGGTTACAGTAGTTGATCCCCTTTTATTTTTGGAGAGAGAGAGAAAGAGAGAGAGAGAGAGAGAGAGAGAGAGAGAGAGAGAGAGAGAGAGAGAGAGAGGTCATATTATGATTATCAGTATCATAATAACTAAAGAATATTAATTTAATCACCGACACTCGTCTGGTAGATTAAGTAGCGGTCGCCATATGAATTAAGTATTGACCGCAAGATTAATGTACATTAACTATATGCCCTGGCACCCACCGGCTTTCACGCATATAAAGACACTGCTAACTTCGGGACATCTTCGAAATTAAAGGGATATTGATTCTTTACCTCACACTAACCCTTTAACATCAGTGCTTATCAAAAAGTTGGGGTTGTTCTGATTGTTTCCACACAAGAGTGGGAACCAATGAGAAAGCGGTTCTATTTATAACAACGCGAAGGAGAGATTCAAATAAAAACTTGCGTATTGATATGGCTATTGATACGGCTATTCGAATCGTTTTAAGCAATATTATCTTATGCGCAAATATTTTAAAACTTGATGTACAATCAATAAACATAATTAGTGGTGTAAATATTACAATCAATACAGCAGTATGAGATTGCGTCATTTGTATCCATGTACACCATAACAAGATGCAATGATTTCATTGGATGTTCTATCTATAGTAGGTTGTGTAATGATCTAAATGAGCCGAACTTTTATATAGCGACTGATGTCAAGTGTTAGTGCGAAGCATAGAGGCTAAGCCCGTTTTGGGCCCAAACTCTTGTGATATCATTTATTGCATTCGGGCCCAAATCGGGCTAAGCCCCTGTGGTGCGATGTAACGAATCAATAACCGTTGACTTGTGAAGATGACTTCGGTAATATACAAGATATCCATGACAGTAGGGGCGAGTCGCCTTCATCTTACTAATGTCTACTGTGACACCCTTGAGGAGGTCATTATGTCTTAAACACTGGCAATAACTTTAGGATGAACAAAAAGTAGTGTTATAATTCGTTCTTAAACACAGGTGGAAAGGTCCGTGATATACTTCAATATTTACATTGATGTTGATGCAGTAAATTAGTTCAATCCCTTCTCAAAATCGATTCGGACACCTGTAACGGACACACATTAGGCATTGTCTCCCCTATTATTGTTAGCCCCCATCAACTCATCTTGATTTGGTGTTCAAGTGTGTGTAATATACTTATATTTGTAATACGTTCCCTTTGTTGGGATTAGATATGATTACTTGTACAACACCTAGACTTCATATGGCTTCATATCCGATTCTGAATTCTCATTTCGTAGAACCCTCTAAATACACATTGGCAATAAGACATACAATAATTCTGAAAAAATCCTATTGCAAACGTTATCGTACATTCATCGTTATCAATCAAATTTGTCACCGAATTTCAGAAACCGGTACCTGTGCACTTCACGTGTCACGGGTGGGTCTACAGTGTTCAAGTCGCTGATTCAAACTCGTCTTTCTCTGTCATTTCATGGCTTTGCCTACTTCATTTGTTTGGTAGATAGTAACTATTTCCCGAAAGCATGCTTTTTGATAAATACACCTAGTCCTTTATATCACCTTTCACATGTAATTCGTACACAATTTTATCAATTTCAACACTCTAGACCCACTTGTGAAACGCGAACGAAGTATGAGACGGAAGCACGGGTTTTCTGAATTTCCCGACGAATTTGATTGATCAATATATATCTAAGACATTCTATGTAATATAGTTTTTAAAGCAATATTGTGTATCTTATGAGAAAATCGATTTGATACTGGTCGCAGTAGCTCAGTGGTAGAGCTTTCACTTCGTAACCGGGAAGTCAATCCCAAGACGTAAACATAGATGATGCCTGCTCTTTCCCAAAACATTCTGCATTAAGAAGGACCACGGATCTCTCCGACATGACCTTAAAACGGAGGTCCGTGTCACGGCAGGCGTTGCACGTTACACATATAAATTTATATATCCATACGATAGATTCACTACTCTGTGCTACGTTTTCCAAATCAACTTACGGCAAAGTCGCAAGTCTTAAATTGTATTACACATTTATTACTTTAAGTGAATGAAGTAAAACTTTTCTGAGGCTTAATTTAACATTTTAAAAAAAATTGCAGTTGGAGTGACCTGACAATAAACCTGAAAATTCCAGTATGTAAAGTTTTGTCGTAAGTCGTAAGTTCTTTTGTAAAAAGCGCGTAGATTGTTTTCTATGAATTCATACATCAAGGCATGTAAAATGTACCAATGTCGTGAATACTGTGCAGCCACAAGATGAGTCAATCAACATGGACACAAGAATGAATATTTCAGAACAAACATGTGAATTATTATAGGACTGCACTGTATTTCGACACAACATCCCCTCATTTGTTCTTCATTACATCACCCAAACTGATAGTCCTTGGTCCAAAAATGCATTATTTCATTTCCAAATAAAGACATACACGGACTCCTTTAAAAGTTATATCTTATTAGTTCAATCCGCCGCCTCGTTCCTGGACGCTTTATAAATAGTTTTCGTCTTATCAACTTGTACACCTACGTATATTCTGATAGCTCTTGATTCAAAGATGTTAAAATTTTGAAAACGAATATTGTATATCACTGCAGATATTGACTCTTTAACATTTTACTACTGCAATACGGCACTATGGCGGCGTTTAGTGCTGCCCATAATATTTGGAGAGAAGAAAAATGTTCCTGGCGCCTTTTTACAGCTTTGTGATATTGAAAAGTTTGTGAACAGAAAAATACTATTTTAACACCGCATCGTCAACGTGCAAGCAACGCAATACAGTGAGATGATAACCAGTTTTTGTATTTCCATTCTCCTTGAATGCTGATTTACATGCTTGTTTTTGTATCAATCAAAACCTGGCGATTTAACGTAGGTCGCGGGTTTAGACCTTTTTTACCCACTCGAAAACCCCACCTGAAAATTGGACCGATGTATCTTGACAATGTATATGCAATTCTGTGAAAATTGTTTTTCATTAAAAAGCACAGTTTTTTTTTTTAGTAATTAGGTTTTCAACATACCATTGTTTTAACGGCAGTGACACTGTTTTCCATTGAATTATATAGAACATAACAATTATTGACATTGTGTGATTCAAATTTTAAATAGACAGAATTTGGGTACTGTTAATTTTGTTAATATTAGTATCAAAGCGAAACAAAAACAATTTGATTTTTTTCCTGCTTTTTTTCGGGGAGGGGGGGGGGGGTATCGAGTTCGTTTTATAAAGACAGAAATATCAATGTTTGATTTTAAAAAGAGAAGGAATTCATCAAAGCAGAACATTTTAACAAACAACGTTACAATTAAATAATCGCGACGTCATTCAACGACGTCATTCGTTTACTTTTCATGAGTCACTTCAAAAAGAACTCAAAACAACGTTATTGACTCTTGGTTTTAAGGGGAAATCAAATTTGTATGGACAATATAATTAATTATTTACAAAATACATATTGCAAAATTTCTTAACTTATATGAATGTGTACATATATTGACCTATATATCTTATTCGTTTTGCAAGGCTAATAATTGAAATTATTTTCTTCTTTTGCCATCGCGTGATCGCAGTAGCAAGGAATTAACTAATATTATAGTATAATTTCAATTATGAATCCCACTAAGGTTGAATGTTTAGTTTCACATATTTTAATCAGGTTTTGATATTCTAACCAGAAATGGAACCAAAGTTGTACCTATCTTACACTATATTCATGTTTATCCACCCCCCTCCCCCTACAAACATATGGAAAGGCTCACTTTCCAAACCAAACAACGGGTACCTGTAAAGTGCGAAACGAAAGGAAATCTACCGAAACGAAACAAAATCCACCGAAACGAAACGAAACAGGTTGCATAACCGAGCTCTTTTAATTGTAATAATAAAAAATGGTTACAGTTTGGGGAAACACACTAAACGAGGGGTGGGGTCGCCGACATTGGATCCGCCTTTTGACATATATACATTGTTTGAAGAAGCTGGTGTTTGAGAAAATTGGAATCAGGAAGAGCTCTTAACCTCTTATTTCATTTCTAACTGCTGAGGTGCGAGTACTTACAGTAATGGAAAAAATTAAATAGTATAACATATATGAATGCAATTCGGTAAGATATATATATATATATATATATGTATTATTAAAAATTATTATTGATATATAAAGAGTCTAAAAATTCTATTCATTTGGGTTGTTGCTAAGACGTGGAATTGAAAACGGACGGAGAACGGAAATTTTTGTCATGCAATAATATCAGGAGGAGGTCAGCATTTTGTAAAATCAAAAGGCTTATGAACAAGAGAAGCAGAAATTACAAAGAGAACGGGAGGACATACTAAAAATCCACCGTTTGATATACTACATACAAATACAGAATATCCGCATGTATATATATTTGTCTGTAGAGCAAAAAATACTGAAACATGTATGTATGTCCAAAGGTGGATCCAACGCCGGCGACTCCACCCGGCGGTAAGTGTGTTTCTCCGGACCTCTGAGATTGTAACGCTCCGTTCTGAAATTTATGGATCTGAAACTAATTGCACATGGAATTTAATCAACTTCGGATGTGTACTTTGTACTTACTCACCTTCCCTTTCCAACTTTTGAAACTTTGTATCAGTCAAGCCGAAAGCCTACACCAAAGGGGAGGCGAATCTTATTTATACGTGGTAACTTTCACAGGAGCCTAAGATACCATTTTTAAATATTATAATTAAAAGAGTTCGGTTATACTATCTATTTCGTTTCGTTTCGGTGGGTTTCGTTTCGTTTCTATTTCGTTTCACACTTTACAGGTACCCACCAAACAACCCCTTGAAAACATGAACGCGTTTTAAAACTATGCTTATTTTTAACTTGTATTACAGATTCACTTGAAACGTCTGTTACTTTTTCTAATTAACTTCACTCTCTTGTTATTATAGAATTTAGAGTTTTCAGCCCGTTGTAGTGTTTGAAATAACCGTGCACCCGACCGTCCGAGATGCATGAATTTTACCACGGGCGAATAAATTTCTTGGTATAGACACCCGATCGGACGTGAAAAAATTTCCGCTAAATGAAATTATTGTACCTGTAACAAAAAGGACAGATCTCATCAATTTAGTATATTTTACTGCATATTCAACTGTATATCAAATTTCAATAAAAATAATGAACTAGAAACGAATTAGGTCCGTCGTACTCCATTAGAAGATGTATACTTGTAGTAATACATGTAAAAGTAAGTTTTAAATATGCAGTTATTTTCTCAGGGTTAGTAGGTCTTTGGCTGGGCGAACAACTTCACAAGCAATCAGCCCTGCATGTCTAGCTAATTTTACAGCGAATTTCAAATACTCTTTGATGTGGGCAGTTGTTAGTTCAGCTTTGCGAGAATACCTGTATTGTATACTCGCTGTTCCCCAATTATACCGGCATTCATTGTGTAAATATGATCGATTCTCTCTCTCTCTCTCTCTCTCTCTCTCTCTCTCTCTCTCTCTCTCTCTCTCTCTCTCTCTCTCATCACCAACCCACCACTCAAATGTTTATTTATTAAATGAATATTTAAAACAATAGGTAGATCTTCTTAAAGGTAAGGTATTAGAACAGAGAACTTTGCATCTTCCCCAACTCAATCGAGTCATTTACATTATGTTTTTTGATATTATGACTTATAAGTATATCATAAACTCATAGTACATGTGATGAATTACAATAGCTACCGTTATGGCCACATAAACAATTAGAATAACCAATAACAACGAGACTATAATGACCAAACAATTTTCAATCGACAAGCATTGCCCGGTCTTAACCAGTATTGACCACCGGCCCGGTCAATACTCATATTGACCACATTTCTGCCAACACTGATTATAATAAAATTCAGCCCGTATGTATTACAATATAAATAATGTGTACATGTAATAAATAGGCATTCATACTTGATATAAGAAATCTTATCGAAGGTAGAGTTAGCAACCGCGAATTCGTTAGTTAGAGCTCCTCTGGTGTCATGGCTAACACTCAAATACATGTAGGGATTGCTCTTTTGCAAATTGCTCCATGGTTACAAGTGAGAGTCCCGAATCTTTTGGATATGGAGACGACGCGATAGGCATTGCCCGGCGTTAAAGAACCCTCACTGCTACGGTCGTAACCGATGAACATTGCTCTAAATTTGTGTTACTTCCCCTACAACTGATGAGTCACAATATACGGGACGTATAACAAGAATATGAAATGCAGGCAAGTTATAAACTTACACCTATTTCAATGGAAATAAATGTACAATGTACAATACTGGTTAAGACCGGTCAATGCTTGTCGATTGAGAATTGTTTGGTCATTATAGTCAAATACAATTGTACAATGATTTTGACTGCGGATAACTCCGTTTACCTGATCAGGATATAGGGCTCACGGCGGGTGTGACCGGTCGATAAGGGATGCTTACTCCTCCTAGGCACCAGATCGCACCTCTGGTGTGTACAGGGGCCATGCTTGCCAATCTATCTTTTTTGTATTGCTTGTGGGAGTTATGAGAATGATCACTGTTCGTCATCTTCACCTTTCATACAGTAAATATAAAATATTACCCTTAGTATATATTTTACATATTGTTGATTGTTTTAGAATAACGAATACATAATCCGTATTTTATATCATTTTTATTTACTGAGACAGACAACTGCAGATTATGTACAGAGACAATTTATTCGCTTCTTCTGACAAACCACCGAATCAACAACAACAAAAAAAATAGTAGAGTTTCCTACATACTTGATGTACAGAAATACAAATACATGTAAATGAAATATTGTATGTGACGAAAACATTCTAAGGTATTTATAACCTCATTTTAGCTTTAAGGTTATACATATTGATTCACTATCAATGTATTCAGTCTTAGGTTTGACGAGGTACTGGAATCAAAAATAGAGCCAAGGACCTCCCTTGAGTGAAACCATTCAACTACAGCAACCTGCTCCAAGACCAGTGGGTTGATACTGAAGACTTTTGTTAAGTTAAAATACGGTGACTCATCCAACGAAATCATATTTTATATTTGATTTTCAATTAGAATTGAATTTATCAAATCGTCCAACAGCTTGTGTTTAGGCATATTTTATCTCATGGAATATTTTAAAACAAATCTACGAAAATCTACAGTTTATACACTTTCATGATTTTGTAATTGCTGCACACACAACACACACTCCTCTCCTCCATTAGTTTAATAAACACTGGCTGTAAAATATCCTCAATAATCCTAATGAGACTGCCAACACCAGACAACACGTGGATAGTGTCACTTCCTCTAGCGGCAACAAAGATATTACCGACAGAGTCTATATCAAGTCCACGGGGTTCTTTCATTTTGATATGTTTATACTGCCAGACGATGTCTCCCTGATCGGTGATTGCGGTTACTGTATTAAGGGAATGGTTACAGTACACAAGGTGTCCATGTTTTGTTGTACTTATGTTAATAGTACCCCATTCAACTTTATATTCTTTCAGTTTTTTACCAGACATATCAATTTTTATAATCTTATCTACACATGCTACATAACACGCTCCATTGTGTTGTGTTATTCCATACACTGTTTCGTTTATATTGATACTTCTCAGTTTATGTAAATCAGACGCAGAAAAAACTTCAATAGAGCTCGTTCCATTACACGTCACCAGTAGTTCCTCTCCAGCTTGTATTGCTTCAAAAGGGTTAGCTAATCCATCAATGACTTCCGTGAATTTCCAGTCTTTGTTATAAATAAAACACGTGCCATTAGTTTTGAAATCTGCAACAACAAAGTTACCATTTGACAGAATATTCCCGGTGAACACATTCGGATGTCCTCCAGCAATACTGAATTCTGAAACTAAAGATAACGCAATGTCATTTACATCGTACGTGATGTGACGATCAGATTCAGCATATTCAATATCTCCAAAAGATTCCATATTCCTCACTTCTTTCAAAACTTGTGATTTCGTTTCCGATATCGTTATCTGTTTCTTTGTGAATTTAAACTGTTGAAGCTGTAAGAGCCTCTCTTTCACTCTGTAATACGTCATCACCATTTCAGCATCATTCTCCGTCTCTTTAGCGCTTTCAATGTTCCGGCAGCAGTAATCTGTACACTGTATACCATCAGTAAGAGTATTTGTACAATTACATAACTTCCCCCTTCCTTTCTTCAGGGCACCCGCTACTTCCTCTAAATGTTTGTTCTTCAGTATTTCTAGGTGATCAACAAGTTCTTTGAATTCCCTTTCTGTTTTCTCTATGATTTCGTCCACTGAATTCTCTATTTCTGCTACATTCTTCTCTTGTTCGTTCTTTGCTTCTGTCAGTTTTTTTTCCAGGTTCTTCACATCGCCCATAAGTACATCCAGTTGTCCATTTTGTTTTATATGTTTTGCCATATCTTCCATAGTATCAACACTTTCACATTTCCTGTGCTTCGTTCCTATACACACTGAACAACATGGCTGCTCATGATCGTTACAGAAGAATTTTATAGTTTCTTTTTTATGTTCTAGACAGCTATGGATATTTCCTGATTCAGGAAATATGTCCCCGGATTTCATCTTGTTCAGTTGACACACGGTATGGTCTTTTGAGGGCAAATGTTTTCTGTGATGTTTGGTACATACTACGCATAAATATTCAGTGCAAGAAAAACAGAACCCGGTAGCATTTTCATTTTCGTTGTCTCGTAAGCAAGGATCGCACAGTTTCTTATCACGCTTATGAACGATTGTCTCTAAAACTTCATTTAAAGGGAAAATCCCCACCCACTCGTCTGGCTTATCGAAGGCTCCAGGACTGGGAATGTACTTTCGGCACAATGGACAATTAAATCCCAAACGAGGCTCCGTAGATTTACACACATTAACGATGTAGGAAGATAAACAACCGTGACAGAAGGAATGTGTACACGGTAAAAACCTTGGCGACTTGAACATTTCGAAACATATAGAACACAATGTAACATCCTCCATTGAAGAGCTGTCTAGTGATGTTGCCATCTTTATAAATTACAAATCAACTTTCGGTTTCATTTTAAAGTCGGCGAACCCGTTGTAACATCGGCGTTCTAATTTTTACCAAATACCGGAACACACCGTGATGTCTGTAGATGAAGTGTCGATTGCCAACAAGCACACAAGGCTTTAAATTTCACTGTCCTCATTGTAGATCTATAGTCTAAAATATCAAATATTCGCAGCCAACCCCTGCGTGTAGAAATAGGACAAGATTGCGACGTAGTTTCGTAGGGATATGGAAACCTATATGGGACAAAAATAAGCCTAATCTGATTTTGTTAAGATTTAAATTCTATCAAATATAAAGACTAGAATAACAATAATGACACGTGGTTGACAGTAAATGTATCGATATTAAAATATTACAAATACTGAATTTAGAAGTACACGCTGTTTTCAAAATCTGGGAGCTTCCTAATAATTTCCTACAGAGCTATACAGCTCTCTGAAACAAATATTGAGAAACATCAGAGAGCTACAGATTAAACCCTTCGAATTACCAAGCGAAAAAAATGCACATGGTTGATGCTTTATATCGCTGGGTTTTTTTTTTTGCTCTGTTGTCTCATAGATTTAATATAAAAATCTGAACATATTATTCTGCTATACTTGAGTCCAACCATATCTTCAAATGTTAAATAAAGTCCCATGTAACCTGACAACTCACAGCTTCAAAGGATTTCATTTGTTGATATAGCCAGGTCTGATCTGTTTAAATATTTTAGAGTGCTTCAGATCTGCAGCTACCCGATAATAAACGGGGGATAATTTACATGTATACATTTCATATTTAGAATGGCTCCTATAGGTATTTCGTGTAAAGCCTGATTTCACCATTGGTAAAGCAAGACTCTCAATTAACGTATATGCTTACTCCTTGGCACCTGATCACACATCTGGTATATTCAGGAATAAGTGTTTGCCCAACTCTCTATAGTGTATTGCTTATACAAAATGAGAATGATCATTGTTCGTTATCTTCACATCTCATACACCAATACAACCATGTACTTTTATACGATTTCATTTTTGTTTATGTTTTCCATTGGATTTTAAAATACAGGGTTGTGAACAATGCAAAAATTAAGGAGGTTCCATGGGATTATTGTATGATAGATATGTTTTTTATAATTATAAAACATTTATATATAGGTATATAAAATTTAGTAAGAAATTATTTTAAGGTATCATATTTCCTTAAAGTAATGTTCTTGAACTTTCAAATTGAAAACAATCTCAACATAACGTCGATTGGAGCAAACAATGCAACCATTAACAAATACTTACACGAGACTGAAATAACCTAGATGAACTGATACGCGCACTATACAGACGTGGCTTTTGTTGGAATATTTACAAATCATTCAAATGACCTCGATATATATCCTGTCAATTTTTGTTTACCTTATTTTCTAGTGGAATAATCAAAATGAAAGTTAGATATCTTTAGAAAATGACGATAACTTTTAAACAATTGTTCCTATCAGCAATCTATGGCGTGTATACGTTTGTAAACACGAGCATGTTTCCTGGCGGAAGAGCAGGGACAGCGTTTCTTCGTGGAATCCTTCTAGAAATTATTAACAAACAATACACGTGTAGTTACTAGATTGCGTGCATAATGTGAACGACTTTCGTTTTTGTATAGGACAATTCTTAAAACTATACTCACACAATCACCAATGAGCGTTGATGGATAAAAGTAAACTAATGAAAAATCATTGGTTTTATATCCATTTTCAAAATCTACACAGACAATTTTCACATCCAATTTTATTGTACTAAAATTGCCTGTCATTATCTGGTGGTATGTAGGTAGTAAGATTGGTAATACTGAAGAAACTTATTAAAATGAAAATTGTAGTCAATTATTCTGTAGTACATTGGAGAACAGCGTCCTAAATTGGACGCCTACTAAACGAGGCTGGCTACGTCACATCACCTCTTGACCTTTTTTGCTAATGGAATAATCAAAATGAAAGTTAGAAATCTTTGGAAAATGATGGTAACTGTAAAAAAAAAAAGTGTTATCGTCCGCGATCTCTGACATGTATACGTTTGTAAACACTATCATGTTTCCTGAGAGAAGAGTAGGGACAGCGTTTCTTCATGGAATCCTTCTAGATATCATTAATAAAACAATACACGTGCAGCTACTAGATTACCTACATAATACGAACGACTTTCGTTCTTGTATAGGACAATTCTTAAAGTAATACTGATGAAATTACTTCTTTCTTATCTAGAAAACATATATTGTAGGAAGAAATCGTCATCACACAACCACCAATGAGCGTGGATGGATAAAAGTAAACAAATGAAAAATCATTAATTTTGTACCCATTTTCAAAAATCTAAACAGACAATTTTCACATCCAATTTCACTGTAATAAAATTGTCTGTCATTATCTGGTGGTATGTAAGTTGTAAGACGCGTTATAATCAAGAAAATTATTAAAATGAAAATTGTAGTCAATTATTCTGTAGTACATTTGAGAACAGCGTCCTAAATTGGACGCCTACTAAACGAGGTTGACAACATCACATCGTCTCGTGAAAATGAAGATAATCGAGTACATACAATCTTATCAAATATTGCTGAATAAACAAACCGAGGAAAGGATAAGAGTATTGACTGATCACGTGATTATCTAAATTCTGTGATATATCTATTGCGTATACTAATTCGAGTAAGTGTATTATAACAAATCAATGCATCGAAATGGTGCATACTGAATTGCCTTTGACACAAAATAGCTTACAATCAAGATCGAACAAGACTTTAATTTCATACAATAAATCAGAGCGTTTGATGCCATCGAAATTCCAGGTAATCCAAAGAAATTCACGCTAATAACTAATCGGTGTCCATGGCAAAAATCCAAATGGGGACTGTTTTACCTTGTTATATCTGTGTTGTACAGCGAGAAGAGAGATTACGACCTTTTTTATTTTATCTACTGTACATTATAATTTGGTGCAGCCGGCTAGAATAATTTAAAAACTCCATGGGAAGTGGCGGATCCAGAAAATCTGAAGTAATGAAATATTTCTGAACATTCGTACATTTTCATGATCAATACATGACTCATTCAATCCCGTCCTAGGATCTGAATTGGTGACCCAGGATAAAACTTTTTTGATTTTTTGCAGAACAAACATGATATCGAATTTAAACCAGTTATTTGACACCTACTTCAATGGAAATAGATGGAAAATGTATACAAATTGAATAGGAAATAGTGTGGTATATATTTCGTCTATTGATATAATTTCAGTATGAGGAATACAAAGTCTATTTACTGAGACAGGCAGCTAAATATCCTCGATATGTACGGTGACATATTATTCACTTTTTGGAATAGGCTAGCTAGTGTTTTACTTAGACAGAAAAAGGGCACACAATTTGTCCCTAAAGTAGGCATATGCTGCCTCGATTTTAAAATTTTGAGGGTACCCTGATTTTGAACATAACATGAAGTTAAAACCATTATTTATTTTGTTTGGATGTAACCACTGGAATTATCTTGGAGAAAAAATAATCCAGTAAACAACATGTAACAATTCCTATTCAGAAAACATAAAATTGTAAAATATTTTCAGCATCACATCATCGTTGAAGCCGCTGCTTTGACCAGGCGAACACAATTTCTCAGGAGCATATGACAACGATGTAGGTGGCTGAGGTAAAAGAAGTTCTGGTGTAAATGGCAAATTCAGCGGTGCATGACGATGGATGTGATTCATGAGATTCATCTCTAGGATCTACACTCAAAACCAAAATATCTTATAAGAACCTTGAAAACAAACAACTCTACTTTGATTTATCCTCACTTTGATACCCATCATCTATTATCCCATTACCGAATCTTAAACCCTAATCCCTCCTGTAGAAAATCATTATTAAATGTTGAAACCTTTTATAAATTGATGGATCCAGGCATGCAATGAACACGATCATATAGATTTAAAATGCAGACTTCACGTGAATATAAATCACAATGTCCAACCTGTTTAATAGTCATACACAATATCGAATTATAAACGCTGAAATATCTACAATAATACTTTAATTCTAAAAGAAGGAAATAGACAGGAAACAGAGTACATAATTTTTAAACACGACCAGCCGCTTGTTAATCCATTGACAGCGGGTCCAAAAAATGGTGTGGAATATGCCGATATGAATTGCATCCATGCATGTCTTTATAAAGATGTATATTATCTAGGCACATATTTCCTCGTGTTACCATGTAGTAATAAAGGTTTACTATTTTGCATTTGTGTCCCAAATCAACTCATCGGTGACCTACCTCAGTTTCGTTACACCGATTTTAGATGAACACGTTAAACGTAGGTAGCGGGTTTACAAAATGTTTTTCTCACTCGAAAACCATACCTGAAAATTTCACCCCTCTATCTTGACAATGTATATCCTATTCTGTATTGTTTTTCATTCAACAGCACGTTTTTGCACTAATTACGTCTTTGACATACCATTGTTTCAACGGTAGTGACACTGTTTTCTATTGAATTATATAGAATATGATAGTGAATGACTTTATTCATTGCATAGTTCAACTTAAAATGCGTATCAAAGCAAAGGAAAAAAAAATAAAATTTTAGAAATATTTATGAAAAAAAAATCATGGGGTAATCGAGTTCGTGATTTAAAGAAAAGGAAGTCAACGTTTGATAAAAACCTTCAAAGCAACAATTTAACAATTTAAATAACGTTACAACTATCCGCGACGTCATTCAACAACGTTATTCATATACTTTCCATGCATCACCTCAAAAAGAAGTAAAAACAAAGTTATTGATTCCTGCATTTGAAGGGGATATCAACTATGTATGGACAAAATAATCAATTATTAACAAAATACATATCGCAAAATGCCTTAATGTATATAAATATGTACATATATTGCGCTATATATCTTAATTGGGTTGCGAGGCTAATAATTGACATTTTTTTCTTCTTTTGCAGTCGCATGATTGCAGTAACAGTAAACTAATATAAGAGTATAATTTATTTTTGAATCCCATTAGGGTGAAATGTTAAGTTTTATATAGTTTTTCATGTATTAATATTCTAACCAGAAATACAACTAAAGTTGTTTCTATTTTAAAATATATTTATTTTTATTTAACATCCCCCTCACAAACATATATAAATACCCACTTTCTCAAGCCAAACAACCCCTCCAAAACATGAACGCGATTTAAAACTATAATTATTTCTAATTTGTATTGCATATTCACTTCAAACGTCAGCTACTTTTTCATATTTTCGACCAACTTGTACTGTTTACTTTAAGAGTCTTAAGCCCGTTACAGTATTTGAAATAACCGTGCGTCCGACCTCCCAAGACGTTTAAATTTTACCACGGGCGAATATATTTCCTGGTATAGACGGCCAATCGGACGTGATAAAAGTCCCGCTAAACAAAATTTTGATGAATTAACTTCATTATTGTACCTGTAACAAAATGGACAGACCTAATCAATTTAGTACATTTTACAGCATATTCTACCGCATATCAAGTGTTCAATAAAATATGATGTACTAGAAACGAATTAGGTCCACCGTACTTCATTAGAGTATAGATACATGTAGTGATACATGTAAATGTAATTTCTAAAAATGAAGTTATTTTCTCCGGGCTAGTAGGACTTTGACAGGGCTAACAACTGTAAAAAGCAGTCAGCCCTACATGTCCAGCTAATTTTACAGCGAGTTGCAAACACTCCTTGTGGTGGAAAGTTGTAAGGTTCAGCTTTGCTCGAATACAAGCACTGTTTACTTGCTGTTCCCCAAAACCGGCATTCATTTGTAAATATGATCGAATATCTCTCTCTCTCTACCAAATACACATCAAATTGGAGGGGGGGGGGGTAAAGTATCTGGGTAACTCCTGCTCAGTTTTTTCCAGGGGTTCTGCAAATGGTTTCAGAAACATTTGCAGCAGGACACATTGAATCATGTTTATATGATATCCCTGCATTTGATTATTCAATGTTGTCCGATCTTCACAAAATTTGTATGATGAGGTAGGAATATTATTAGGAACTCGCTATTTTCAGATGTCCGCCATAAACGCTTCAAATCTCTGAACAAAACTTTCATTAACTGGCAAACTCCCGTTCAATTTTCTCCCGGGTGCTAAAAATGCTTATAAAAGCATTCCCAAGATTGCCAGCTGTCTCGCTTCCAAAAGTTGTCCACAACTAAACTTTACACAGTAAGAGGTTAAAACATATTACTAGCCGAAATTGTGCACCGGAAACGAAAGGGAGACTTAACAAAATCAAACGAAGCATGTTCTACTTCGATAATAACTGTTGGTATATATATGATATCGTGAAATATTACGTTCTTTGTATTCAGTCAATGACCAATGCATACTTTATTCAATCAACTGTTACTTTACAATTGAATGTGCACGTAAAAAGACGTTGAGTCGTAGGATTTGCGTACCCGAAAACGATGACGTAAGCAAACACGCGACCTACGTTAAATCCTGCTAACCTGTTGAAAATGATGCCATCATCTTGGAAGATTGGGTTTGCATCTTGATCTTAGTGTTGTGTTTCCGCTTCAAATGCTTAGCAGTCGGCATTTTGTATTTGGTACCGTATAAGTTTTACATTACAATTGAATTCAAGGTGGAGGAGGAGTTTTTACATCTCCAAGGATACCCGGTTATAATACTTGGATAGGTGAAGTTTTATGATTATTATTTGTTTTTTTTTTGGAAATGAAAACATGGCACTATAATGTCGTTTTAAGAGCAAAATCGATATTTGTGAAGAGAAAGGGGGCTCATGGCGCTGGAAAAAGGACACAATGCCGAGAAAAGGACACAGCGCTGGGGGAAAAGGGCATGGAGATGCGCCAAGATAAAATACTACCAGTGAAACAACCAGGCTTTAATAAACACAGGAGAGTGTACAGTTTTCTAAAGACTTGATATCGCACAGAAAAATAGCGAAGAATGCATGCAAAAACAAATCATAGGTATTCCTAAGCTCATGGCAGCTTTTATGTATGCAAAGGCCTCGTGACCTTCACATCTGATGTCGTTAATGTCAGATTCTCAGGGAAGGGGCAGCCACCACCGATGTACAAATTCTGAAGTTTATCAGTGTACCGGGACTGAAAATGGAACATGCGAACTCTCTTTTGGAAAACAAACTTCAAAAGCCTGTTTAGTAAGTTCAGTGGGTTGACATTTTGACTTCGTTCAGTAAAATGTTAAGCTCGAATCATTCTACCATATTATTGTTTATATTTGATTTTTTATTAGAATTGCATTTATACACATAAAAAAGAAAATTAAAATATTTTTCTTCCGATTTCACTGAACATATATTTCACTTTCATGGTAGTATAGGTTTTCGGAGTGTATTACTTCTGCACATTCTCAAGAAGATAAGGTACAAATCACCACTATAATTATTTTAGATAAACGTACGAAGGAGCCCGCCACCTAAAGATAAATCCTACTGGACCAGTACCCGAATGCTTTAAGTTGATTAAATTATTTGACTGTGGCAAACTGGTTAAGGACAACCAGATATGAACATCCATGGACAAGTTAAGCTTCCAACCCGAAAAAAACCCCATAAATCCTTCATTTCAAAGAAAGAATGTGGGGTGGGAAATTTCATTAACTTTGACTTCCCTTATTGCACACGACTAAATACTTACATTTTTCACATGTTTATATCTTTGTCCAGTGTATACAAGTTAACCCATTACATACATTCTAGTTATTACACTATGTTTTCCTACACCGTTTGTGACGTCACAAAAAACGTAAATTGTACGTAGTTTTTAAGAAAATTTCAGAAATTAAAATTTCCAACAATACAATGACCTAGATAAATAGCATTAGGGGGTTAACATGTGATAAAAAGAATATATCATGGTTTGTGGCTCATGGACGAAAAACACAAAATTCGTTGAATATAAATCATTAAAACACGAAGCATGGGAGATTCTATGTTCTAGCATTTTATTCATAGTTTAGAGCATTGATACGGGAACAAATTTTATATCTAAATCATAAAACTTATTCACATTAACTTCAATACCAAAACTTATTGGGCAGTCAAATAGATCAGACCTAAAATTGTTTATGTTAAACATAAATGAATGTGTTTGAAAATTCCGAATGTGCGACCCCCTACAGATGCAGATAAAGATATATTGAGTGACTACTGACCCCCCCCCCCCTCGCTAGGTTGGATAGTAGTAGTGAAGGAAAGAATGAAGTTTAGAATTAAACTGATAGTGCTGCAAACCCCATCCCCCGTTTTTAAAAAATCGAAGTTCCTGCAAACTAATTTAGGTGATTTTAGAAATTCCACCGTCACTTCACCCAACCGCCCACGATGTATTATCTTAAAAGTAAAAATCGTCTATTGCTGGTCAAGAATATTCGACTACCCTCCGACGGCAACATTTCTTTATTTGAAAAAACGATGCTGTGCCTGTTATTTAAGACAGAAAAAAACTTTACAGCTGATATACGTGATCATATTTGTGGAGTAACAATGTTTCCTTGAATGAAGGCAATACTTCTAATGTATGTATAAGAGCACTTGCGTGAACACTACATTTTATTTTTCTTATTTTATTAAGACAAAGGTACAAAAATCTACAGTCTATACACTTTCATGATTTTGTAATTGCTACACACACAACACATACTCCTCTCCTCCATTAGTTTAATAAACACTGGCTGTGGAATATCCTCAATAATCCTAATGAGACTGCCAGCACCAGACAACACGTGGATATTGTCACTTCCTGTAGCAGCAACAAAGATATTACCGACAGAGTCTACATCAAGTCCACGGGGATTTTTCATTTTGAGATGTTTATACTGCCAGACGGTGTCTCCCTGGTCCGTGATGGCGGTCACTGTATAACAGACCCAGTTACTGTACACAAGATGTCCATCATCTGTTGCACTTAAATAAATATTATTATTGCCTTCAGCTTTATATTCTCTTAGCTTTTTACCAGACATATCCATTTTTATGATTTTAGATCCACATGCTGCATAACACGCTTCGTTGAGTTTTGTTATTCCATACACTGTTTCGTTTATATTGATACTTCGCAGTTTCTGTAAATCATGCACAGAATAAACTTCTATATATTTCGTTCCTGGAGAGGTCACCAGTAATTCTTCTCCAGCTTGTATTGCTTCAAAAGGGGAACACAGTCCATCAATGACTTCCGTGGATTTCCAGTCTTTGTTATAAATAGAACAACGGCCATCAGGTATGTAGTCTGCAAATACAAAGTTACCATTGGACAGAAAATTCCCAGTCCACACATTCGGATTTTTTCCAGCAATGCTGAATTCAGAAACTAAAGATAACGCAATGTCATTTACATCGTACGTGATGCGAAGATCAGACTCAGCATATTCAATATCTCCAAAAGATTCCATATTTCTCACTTCTTTCAAAACGTGTGACTTCTTTTCAGATATCGGTATCTGTTTCTTCGTGAATTTAAACTGTTTTAGCTGTAAGAGCCTCTCTTTCACTCTGTAATAAGTCGTCACCATTTCAGCGTCACTCTCCGTCTCTTTAGCTCTTTCAATATTCCGGCAGCAGTAATTTGTACACTGTATACCATCAGTAAGTACATTTGTACAATCACTTAACTTCCCCATTCCTTTCTTCAGTGCACCTGCTACTTCATCTAAATGTTTGTTCTTCAGTATTTCTAGATGATCAACAAGTTCCTTGAATTCCCTTTCTGTTTTCTCTATGATTTGGTCCACTGAGTTCTCTATTTCTGCTACATTCTTCTCTTGTTCGCTCTTTGCTTCTGTCAATTTCTTTTCCAGGTTTTTCACATCACCCAAAAGTACATCAAATAGGCCATTTTCTTTTATATTTTTTGCCACATCTTCGACAGTATCAACACTTTCGCATTTTCTGTGTTTTGTTCCTATACACATTGAACAACATGACTGTTGGTGATCGTTACAGAAGAATTTGACAGTTTCCTTTTTATGTTCTGGACAACTATGGATGTCTCTCAATGCCGGAAATATGTTGACGGATTTCATCTCATTCAATTGACATATGATATGCTCGTTTGAGAGCAAATGTCTTTTGTGATATTTGGTACACATCTTGCATAAGTATTCCGTACATGACAAACAAAACCCGGTAGCATTTTCATTTTCGTTTCCTCGTAAACATGAATTGCACAATTTCTCATCAGCCGCATGAACGATTGTCTCTAAAACTTCATTCAAAGGGAAAATTCCTGTCCACTCGTCTGGTTTATCGAAGGCACCAGGACTGGGAATGAACTCCCGGCATAATGGACAATTAAATCCCAAACGAGGCTCCGTAGACTTACACACATTAACAATGTAGGAAGATAAACAAGCGTGACAGAAGGAATGTGTGCACGGTAAAAACCTCGGCGACCTGAACTTTTCGAAACATATCGAACACAATGTAACATCCTCCATCGAAGAGCTGTCTAGTGATGTTGCCATCTATATATTGCAAAACAACTTTCGGTTTCATTTCAAATTCGGCGAACCCGTTGTAACCTCGGCGTTCTATTTTATTTTTAAACAATGGAATATTACACTGTGATGTTTGTAGATGAAGTGTCGATTATCCACGTTGTCATTGCCAACAAGCACATAAAGCATACGTTCCACTGTCCTCCTTGTAGATCTGGATTTTAAAATATCAAAATATCCGAAGTCAACCTCGGCGGGTAGAAACGGGACAAGATCTAGGAACATGGAAACATATGCGGAACATAAATAAATGTAATTTGATTTTGTTAAGGTTTGAATTCTATCGAATATGCAAACATATATATTTTTCAATGCTTATCTATTACTGGAATATAATATATCTATCTTATAAAGGGATTTTTTTCCAAGATTGAGACCATTTAAGGCCGAGTATAGATCTATCTAAAGGTTTGAATTCTAGATAACTAAATAGTGATACTGTTCTCCCTGTACGTCGGGGTTTATAATGTTCGCAACACTTGGGGCGGATCCAGGAATTCCGGTGAGGGGGTGCAACGTTTCTGTGAGGCTTGGGGCCGCCATGAGACCGCTAGTGGGTCAAGAACAAAGCCCTGAAGGAAGTCCAGGGGGCGAAGCCCGCTTGGGGTCCCGGTTGGATTTTACAAATTTTATAAGGTTTGAAATATTTCTCCTATGTAGTAATTTTTACTATTTTCTATAATTTTTACATGTAATAAGGTAAAATTAATAAAACGACGCTAATATTAAGGGTTTTTGGAACAAAAAAATGTAAGTTTTCCTATTAAAAGTAATTCAGTAAATCAAAAGATTTTGTCAGTTATTCCTACGAGAGTGGAAGAATTCCTTCTGTTATCGTTTACATTTTTCTAAACAAGAGACCACAATTTACCTTAAATTTGAAAATGTTAGGGGGGGGGGGCTGCGCCGCCCTTAAATCCGCCACTGACATCAATGTGCAGAATATAGTCACACTGAAAATGTGTGCAGAAACGGAACAAAGCTGTGACGTAGGCAGAGTATTCAGAAACATGGAATCCTATGTGGGACATAAATAGACCTAATCCGATTTGGTGGCGAGGTGGTGGTTAAGGTTTAGATTCGATTTATCTATAGACTAATTCAACACAGTAATACGTGGGTAACAATTACTGTATTGATATTTCAAGATGAGAAATACTAAATTTGGACGGATATACAGTTTTCAAACTTTCGGAACTTCCTTTTAAGAATGTATACCTGGACGGATCCAAGAATTGCAGCTATTGGGGCGCAACTTTATGAAGCAGGAGGTTGAATTGATAAAGTGACGCAGATTTTAAGGGTTTTAGGGAAAATGTTCTCCCAATAATAGTAATTCAATAAGATTTTGTCATTGATTTGTCTCTACTTCTTTTGTTGTTTACATTGTTTTTAGCAAGAGACCACATTTTACCTCAAATTTGACAATTTTAGAGGGTGGGCGGCTGCACCCCCCTTCAATCCACCACTGTATACATATATTTCAGATTTAGAAAATATTTAACGTGGTTCATTAACTAACTTTTCATCTTAAATGCTTCGTATAGGCACCTTAAATAAAGCATTATTTCTTCATCGGAAAAGTAAAACAAGTTCTTAATTATATTATAGGAATGGGGAAAATAAAAACGGAGCACACAGGGATTCGAACCCGGGTCCTCTGAATTTTCTTGATGACACCAGCCCGGGATCTTTATCCTCTGGCAGACATTTCCATCTGTCAGTTCCAGGGCTGATCTACGGCACCATGTAACGGAATAGGATAATATCCAACGGACCACACCGAAATGCGAACCTGACCCCCCTGAATGCCTAATCAGGTGTTCTACCAACTAAGGTATCTGACCATCGGTGTTCGAATTCGGCTGACCGCTACATTCCACCCTCCCTAAATTGCCTTCATCCTCAGAGACATGCAACCCAGATTATTTTCGCTCCTGTCAGGACAGCATGCTTTGCAGGGGTGGTCACGGCACCAACTGTAGTATATAGGGGAGAGAACATTTGTGGCTTGGCCGGTATAGTAGCATAGACCCCCCGGAAAAACAGACCCGGGAAAGATCTTCCCCATAGGGGGAAAAAGCGCCCAGGCATATAATTCCCCCTATATACAAAGTCAGTATAGAATTTCCCTCTTGTTGGAAAAACCGTCCTAGTATAGAATTTCCCCCTCCTGTTTCCATATACTGGAATATTTTTCTTCTCATGTAGAAGCTTTTAAATAAATATAGAATGAAGCAAATCCATGTAGCTGAATATAATAATCAATGAAATTTATTATTATTGCTATAAAGAGGTATCTACTTGTTATCAAAAAAATAGTTACAGAAAGAAACAAATATGTGTTTTTAAATTGTTATAGTTTAATGAAATATATATATGCGCTCGTTAATATTAATAATATAATAAAATAAAGGAATTCTGTGGAGTTGTTGAAGTTGGGTTTACACGCTGAAAACTTTGAATTGCGCTTAATAAATACAATACGCTTCCCAAGACTTGAACAGTGATCAATATTATCAGAGTTTTTCGTAAAAAGTCGACTAAAAGATATACATGTACAATTAGAATATCTAAAAAGTAAATTAAATGCACCGTATAAATAAAACTAACCGTTTATTTGAATTCGAAATTTTGAATTAAAAAGACATTAACTTCTTCCCAACTTCATTATTGCAGATGTTAGATACTCGTAGATAACATCAAAGACTTGAAATGTATGATGAATTTTGATATACCATTACACGATTTGAATAATTTCCTTTAAAAAAAAAAAGGCCCCAAACATAAGATGATGATTGTGATACACAAGACCCTGCTCAAAATTAAAAAAAATAATAAGAATTCCTGGGTCCAGATAAGCAAGAAAATTTTAGTAATAGAACTGGAAATGGACACATAGCTAAAATGTAAGAAGGGGGAAAACGCGTACTGTCATTTAGACGGAAATTCTATACTGTGGCGATTTTTCCTGGGGGGGGGGGTAATTCTTCCTCGAGGGAAATTCTATGCCAGACTCATCTTTCCAGGGGAAATGTCTATCCCGGGCCCATTTTTCCGGGGGGAAAGTCTATGCGGGGGATATTTTATGCTACAACACCGGGAATCAAACCCGGGGCCCCTACATTGCTAGTCAGGTGCTCTAACCACTATGTTATATAGGCTATATATGCATATACAAGACCATCATGGAAATTATTATCTTGCATCACCATTTCCCTTTTCCAATGCCTCATGTGAAAAGGGGTTTTCTACAATGAAGAGAATAAAAAGTGGTTGGCGTTGTAGTCTAAATAATGAAACCATGAACATTTTAATGCGCATAGACATGTGTGGTAAGAAACTGGAAGACTTCGAGCCCAGACCTGTTGTCAACAGGTGGTGGATCAGTGGAATGAGGGTCAAGAGACCCAACATCGCACCCTATGGCCCACATCAGTGACTGACTTATCCAAACACAAGACTAAGTAATCATGGGAAAATCACTTATTAAAATAAAGCACAAAAAAGCATTGTTTAATATATTTTTAAAATTTTTGCCTGTAGGTTTTCATTTTAGCCTGTGGATTTTATATCCACAGGCTAAAATTAGCCTGGGGTAAAAATGTTAATTTCGACCCCTGAGAGGGCGATATCCATGGTCCGTATAGTCCTAATTACTACATCCCCCCTCCTTTAATTTGTCAAGTTGTAAAAAAAGATATATCGGACAAATACATATCAAAAGAAATTGAAATGACCAAAGTTAAGAAATATTGCTATTTTGTTTTTAGATTTCAGTCAAACTAGATAAAAGAAAGGGCTTATGGGCCACATCCTTCGCCCGAAACAAATTGCCTATATTTAAAGATCCCCCTATGTAGTTGTATGTAAAACTTAGATCATATCACCTATTGTGATCCCACTTAACCTCCGGTGCCATGATTGCAACAAACTTGAATCTACACTATGTCGGAGATTGATTGATTGAATCTTGCTTAACGTCTAGCTGGAGATTTTTTCACTCATATGGAGACGTCACCAAGACCGGTGAGGGACTTCAAATTTAGGCCAATGCTTGGCGCTTAATTTTTTGCCATTGAGCAGTGAGGGTTCTTTAGCGTGCCACACCTACTGTGAGACGGGACATCCGTTTTAAAGGTCATCTCCAAGGACCCGTGACATTCACACCTGATGCCGAGCGTTTGGCGATGGAATTATTTTAACGACTTAGGTCTGTCGCGCCCGGGATTCGAATCCCGGACTACCTCTTGCGGGGCGAACGCTCTAACCTCTTGACCACCGCGGCGATCTATGTGAGAGAGCTTCCATTTTCTGGCTCAGTTTTTCTAGAGAAGACTTATAAAAGATTTTACCTACATATTAGGATGTAAAAAAATGATCCCTTATTAGGGCCTTACTCTAAGTCCGGGGGTTATGGTTTTAACACACTCAAATATGCACTATGTCAGGAATCCGTTATGTAAATTTGAACTTGCATGAACCAATGGCTCGTGAGAAAACTTTTAAATGACTACATCCAATGTTTTGTGATTATCTCCCCTTTGAAAGGGACAGTGGTGCCTTGTACCAAGTTTGATTGAAATTGGCTGACTAGTTCTGGAGAACATTAAAAATTGAGAGTGCATCTTCATTATCATATATCCTTGGAAAAAAGTATTTTTCCTCATTTCAACCAACTGGAATCCACTTCACCCAAGGATGTTTTGTGTTAAAGTAATTCCACCCTCCTGTGATGTCATCAGATTTTGCAAAATCAATGATTTATATAGATTTATGCATAATAGGAACATAAATTTTGTTGGAGTCTTTTCTGATAGGTATTGTAAAAAATCTTGTTAGGATAAATTATTTCAAAAGTCTTAAGTTATAGATGAATAATGAATGATACGTTTTAAAATATTGAATCCAAGGGCAATAACTCTGTTTTTAATGATTTCTTTATCAAGTCTATTATGCGATATATTTCCTTTATTTTCTACAGACATTCTGTATGTTTTTGTGAAGATTCAGTTTCATGAAATTGTTATGAATGCTATTATATCATCATAACCAGTTGGTATGAAATTTTGATAACGCTGTTTAAGGAAAATTGCTATTTTCTGACGGTGATATATGATTCTGTTGATGTACGTCTCACATCTTAAAAAGTGTGATGACCTATGTATTTTATTTGATAATTTGTTAGTTTTAACTCTAATGAATGAAAATAAATACACTTTTCAAACTTGTATCAGATAAAACCGCGAGTATGGAGTTACCTTAAATTTAGTTGAAATTGGCCTGGTGGTTTGGAAAAAGATGAAAATGTGAAAAGTTTACGACAGCAGACAATGGAAAGTTTTGATGAGAAAAGCTCACATATCCCTTTGCCTCAGATGAGCTAAAATACCAATTCCGATCAAAATTGATAGAATATACTAAATCAAATTGTTGTTAATGTTATGCCTTTTTCATGAAGATATTTTGATAAATTCATTTCAATTGTCAGTCTTTTTATATCAAGGGCATGTAGTTTTCTGATTACAATATTCTTTATGACAACTTTTGAAATAATTCCTATTGGGATTGGTTTAAATTTGAAAATCGGAATATTTCTGAATTTTGGCTATTTCAAATAAATGATTGACGATGTAACTTGACACAAACTTTAACCTTGGCCACAACTTCTTACTAAATCAAAGTAAGTCCATTATATCAATTTTGAATCCATTTGATTTTTCAGTGGTTTGGAAAATGTGTAACCTTGTCGATGTCCCTCCTAATCAGGGGTGGATCTTGGAGTTCTGGTTGGGGGGGGCGTGGAATTCGTTTCCAGAGGCAGGGGGTCGAGGGCCGCCCTAAAGCCCCTAGTTGGTCCAAGGCAAAGCTCTGGTGGGGCCCCGGGATTGAATCCCTCGGGAGCTCCTGAATGTTAGTAATTTCAAGAGTAAAATTCAACCATGTAATTAGCCGTCACAAGTAAAGTTACACCCCCTCTTACAAACACACCTTTATCACTACTCAAATGAGGCAAAATTTATCATCCGTTGATTTTTTTGTCTAATCAAACTTATTTGCTCGACATTGAGCTGTGATTTTAGTCCATCTGTTTGTATTTCTTGGAATTGAATCCCCCCTACTCACACCTCATAGGTAGATCCAGGAATTTGTGAAGGTGGCGGGGGATCTAGTACTTGATCGATCTTTTAGCTATTTTTCACAATCTCCAACCCCACTCATTTACACCTTTTTTGCTTGTGTACATAACATTTTAGGGAGATCTTCGGACAGTTTATACATCTATTTGCTTTCTTTTTACTATTTGTTTCTCGCGTTCTAGTCATTTTTATCCATATATTCAGATTTTATATAAAATCTTTTTAAAAAAAGTGATTCAAAGGTTACTCTCAATAGGCTCTGCGGTAAGTGGTGTAAAATCCTGCATTCTGAGGATTTCCTGGACTTCTTTTTCACTTTTCAATTTTCTGCTTCTTAAGGAGGTTCTCTACATCATCACAATGGCTGACGTCCTTTTAAAACATGGATAAAAATATAAATATCAGCAATATTTGTCTATTCATTTAAAACATTCTTGCCTAACTGAGTAGCTCAGTAGGTTCGCACATCGACTGTTGAATGGTAGATTGCGTGTTCGAGTCCAACGGGGTTTTGAATTTTTCTCAGAGTACTTTCAACTAAAATTGTATTGTTTGACTAAATAAAGTAAATTTGTTTTCAATTTCAAAATATTGTTGTACATATCCAACACTTTTATCCATATCAAATTTCCCTGGTGAAGCATACCTCCTTGAAGGAAACTTTTATGTTGCATATACTGTTTAAGAATTTTATGGGATAGATGTACTTGTATTTAACGAAAATATCATACATGTAAAATTTATACGTTACGAATTTTGATGCAACAGATGTGCACTCGACAAATAATGTCTCTTCAGTGATGCTAAACCCAAATGTTTGAAATCCGGAATAAAAATGAACTTTTAGAGTTATTTTATGGGGGAATATAAATCTAAATATATAGGAGTATTTCGTCTTATTCATCGGGGAATTAAATGATATACTGGTGTTGATAAATTTGAATGATGCTATTACATGCAAATATCCACCATTCATATCATTTTGACGCGAAGTCTCCTTAAAATTGAATAACTTTACTTTCTTTCCGCAAAGGGGGAGGGGACCCATCGACTGGAGCCCTATCTTCTGGATCAACCCTTACATCTTTTCCTAACATGTTACGTCTCTTGTCTCAAAATATGTTTCTCGTTTTTAAAATAAAAAGTAAATTTGGAAAAAAAAAATAATAGCCAATAAAAAAATAATGCATGATTTCGGGGAGGGGGGGGGGGGGGGGGCTGCAAAATATTAAACCATGGTATATATAAACAACTCTCGAGAAACGCATATTAGTATTTCTATTGAAAATATATATATAAAATCAACTCGGAATCTTTATACAGTTATTCATTTATGTGTGTACATTTCTTCTACTTATGTAAAATATGGATTTATAGACTTTGTGTATTTTGACGTTCACCTTTTAGAATCAATTATTATAGATATGATTTGATTTTACTTCTTTTTATAGTATGCAGTGATTTGTAACATACTTTGAAAATTGTAGGGGGGGGGGGGGTCAATAATTCCGCCAGTGCTAATCAGTCCTAGCCTCATGGCAACCTATGTAACTTTACTGGTGCCCCTTCTGGCCTGCCATTGCCTTGTGGCAACCTTTTTGGCTTTTGACCACTTGTCAAACATACAAATCAACCTTCGTAAATGTGAATGTCTTAATATGTACAGGTAAATTTGTCTAGATAAATAAATCTTCTAATCTATTACCGATAAACAGATCACAAACTAGTCCAAATAAAAAATTAAAAAAAAAATGAAAACAGCATCACAGGTGTTGATATAGATAAACTAGAATAACCAATAAGATCCAGCATCACATGTGTTGATATATATACACTAAAATAACCAATAAGATCCAGCATCACACGTGTTGATATAGATACACTAAAATAACCAATAAGATCCAGCATCACACGTGTTGATATATATACACTAAAACAACCAATAAGATCCAGCATCACATGTGTTGATATATATAAACTAAAATAACCAATACGATCCAGCATCACATGTGTTGATATATATACACTATAATAACCATTAAGACAACATATTTATTTTTTAAGATTTAGAATCGACCGGTAATGTTTGCATTTATAATAAATTGGTATATTCGCTTTTTCGCATCTATTCACTTCCGTTCCATGTTAATTGTAATTGTAATTGTAATGAAACGATTTATATAGCGCCCTATCAACATTAGTTCTCTTTACAAATGTGAAAGAAAATTTGCACATACATGTGAATAAAATATTCATAGTGTCAGAATTAAAATGCATAATTATTATATTAATATATAGCGCCTAATGTAATGATATGATTACCCTAATAACATATGAAACAATTTAAAACAAGCCATAGTAATAATTAAATACATAGAAAGTGCATAGGTGTAACAACAAACGGCAAAGGCTTTTTGTATGTAAGGGCACTAAGTATATCAAAATAATCACAAATTAAAAGCTAATCTAAAATAGATGCGTTTTGAGGTCCACTTTAAAACTAGACGGCGAAGGACATTGTCTGAGGTTAAAAGACAGTGAGTTCCAGATACTCGATGCAACCTTGTCTAAATGTCAATTCCCATATGTTTTCGTACGTGTCCGAGGTACCTCGAAAAGATGCAGAGATTCGGATCTTAGTGATTTTGTGGGATTGTAAACTGCAAGGATATCCTTTATGTAAACTGGAGAAATTTGAAAGTATGAAGAGGTATCTTATATTGAATTCTGTATTCAACTGGGAGCCACTAAAGATCTATTAGAACAGGAGTAATATGGTCGAATTATTTTGAGCGTGTTACTAATATTGCAGCTGTGTTCTGTGCCCTCTGAAGTTTGCTGGTGTGTTGAGAATGAACATCATAAATGATTGCATTTCTGTAATCTAATCTGGATGTAACTAGTGAGTTTACTAGAGTTTTACATGCTTCATCATTGATAAATGAACGCTATTTAAATGAACGAATAATCGACCAGTAATTTTTACAATTATAATCAATTGGTATATTTACCCTTTCGTATCTATTCACTTCCGTTCCATGTTAATATCCCTACGTAGCTTTCACACAACAAAAACAGTACTATATCAACAATACACAATACAAATAAAGAATATATGGGTGAAATAGCACTGACGACTTCTTGGTTTCATGCCTATCAGACAGTGATTTAGATATAAACCTTGTTTCAAACAGTAAACTATTACCATTGTAAAATCCTAACATACCGACTAGCATATAGTATAGTATATGAATTTAATGTTTTATCCTGTCTGGGACGACGAGGCAGTACCATGACATTATCTTTTGAGTTTTCTCACTTTGTACATATAACTGTCAATAGTATACATACAAACATTGACATGATGTATGTCACGTGAAATTTTATTTGTATGTTGATTTTTTAGTTCAGTTTTGTTTTGTAAAACCAAACGTAGCTTTATCCTGCTTGGGGCCTCTTTTAAATTGTAAATACCCCTTTATTAAAACCCACTCTATTGGAGCACAACACCGCCAGTTCGTGCTCTCATTAAGAACCGAGCTGTCATGCTGTCATAATTGTTTCGCTGTAAGAAACGTATTGTGTAACTCATATGCATATCATTGCTAGAGTTTGTGTATCTTGTTATAATATGAAATAACTTATATGTATAACAGTGTATGCTGTATATATCCATGGATAATGCAAAGTAAGGTTTCAACCTGAAAACCTTTGTGTATGTGTTCGTTTATATAGCATGACATTATTGTCATAGGTGCTACCTATAGGTGTGTATACCAAGTACACATGTACCACGTACGACAGTATAGAAACCAAACATTTTGGGGATTATGACAACATACATCAGCGTAGTGGATCTGAGTTTAAGCCAGACGCTATTTGAGGAAAGTTTACGCTCAACGCCATAAACCGAGACTATAAACTTAAAGTTTAGTTGTATACCAAATAAATATGTAAATTGTTTCTGTGACTTTATCATTTATGTCATTCTAGCACGGCTATCCGTGACAATATAATACATGTAACATTAGAGTATGCCTAATACATGAAAACAGAAAGAATGACAAACTGTAATGATTTAGAATATTATGTAGAATGAAAAATGTCAACATGAAGAAATATTCAAATTATCATCACAAATCAGTCCATTCCGGTCAGTATGTTGTCCACGACTAAATACTTACATTTATCAGATTTTTACTCCTGTATCCAATGGATATACCACTACATAAACTATTATTTCCTACACCGTTTGTGACGTCACAATTAAACGTCAATTTTACATGTCAGGAAGTAAAATTCTCAACACTACAGTAACGTAAATAAATAGCCTTAGGGGTTAGCATGTGATAAAAAAAACATCTTATTGTTTGTGTCTCAGGGATGGAAAACACACAACTCGCTGAATATTAATCTAGCAGACAAATTTTAACTGAATAAAGTGAAAAAAGGTCATGTTTAGAACACTATAGCTCAGTAACAAGCGTTACGACCCCAGTTTTTCTTCTTCATTCCCTAATTCTCCTTCAATACATAAATCAAAAATACACTTCCCAAAATTATGACATTACTCCAAATGCCAGGTGCGAACCTCTTTAAAAACCTCGATGGAAATATTTTACATCAGCCTTGATCTAGATATTTCTAGATCTATATTAATCTATCCGTGTCCAGTATCTTTTTTTTTTTTTTATTGGGAATCGTTGCACTTTAGGTAGTTTTCAGTCCAGAAAGAGAGAATCACGATTCTCGTTTGAAGACAATGTAACCTTTTGGAATTGAAATATTCCAACGAAAAGGAAAGGGTTGTAATCATTGAAATACCTCAGATCTCCCAATGCACTATAGGAGAATAACAAAACTCGAGATACTTTAAAAACTTGATAGAGAGGAAAGATAAATATTACCTGGTGTTGATGTTTCACATCCGAGTTAACACATCAGGAGATTTTCCGCATATGACCATGTTTTAAACAAAGGAAGACCACACAGTGATCAATGTAAAACTTATATGGTACCAATTGTGATGCAACAGATGCGCATTTCGAAAAATAATATCTCTTCAGTGATTCTCAATGGAATTTTTTGAAATCGGAATAACATTAAACTTTGTAATAGTTGTTTTATGGAAAAACATAGTGCCAAAAATTGGAGTCAAATTCGTCTAACGATAAAAGCTATGTATGGGGGAGATAATCCTTGATTTCAAAATTAATTCCTAAATTTTATCACAACAATAAAATATACATCCGTATTTTCAAGCTTGTAACAAAGTACTTAGCTAAAGGGCTGAAGAGACCCTCGGTGACTAACAGTCCACCAGTCCACCAATCTGATGATTTTTTTAAAATCAAAATGTTCCAAAGAAAGGGAGGGAGTACAATTACTGAAACACATCACATACTCCTCTCAACTGTACAAGAATTACAAACCTGAGATACAAAAGAAGCTTTCAGAGAAGAGGGAAAAGGATAAATATAACCTGGTGTTTATGGACATACTTTTTAAACATAACCAGCCACTTGTAATCCATTTACAGCGGGACAAAGAAATTGGGGAATTTGCCGATCTGATTTGATCCATGCATTTTTAAAATATATACATGATTACATATATATATATATATATATATATACATATTATGAAGTTACATATTTCCATATGTTACTTAGTATGCAGCAATGACAAGATCGATATAGCAATATATATAGAGGTTTACTCTTTGGCATCTGTGTCTTAAATCAGCTGATCGGTGACCTGACTCAGTTTCGTTACGCCGATTTTAGATGAACACGTTTAATTTTTACCAACCTGTTGAAAAATGTTGACATCGTCTGGCAATAGTTGGCTTTCATCTTCATTCCATTCTTGCTCTTTCGTTTAAACACTCAACAGTAGGCATATTTGATAACAATATTATTCAACATGAAGGAGACGTTTTTGCAAATCTCAAAATACCAGGCTGTAATACCTGAATATGTGTATTTTTAATATTTCTTTTTTTCCAAAATGAAAATAGAGCACGGAGATATCGTTCTTACAGCAAAATCGATATTTTCCAAGAGAAAAAAGGCACAGCACTGAGTAAAGGCACGGCTCCGGAAAAAGGACACGGTGCCGGAAAAAGGCACGGAGAGGGAAGAAAAACACGAAGCCGGGAAAAAGGGGGCACGGCACCTCGCCATGATAAAACACTACCAGTGAATCAACCAGACTTAATGAACACGGGAGAGTGTGTAGTTTCCTAAAGACTTAATATCGTGCAGAAATATAGCACAAAATGCACACGAAAACAAATCAAAGGATATGTATAACCTCATTTCAGCTTTACATTTTAATCTTCACATCTAATGTTGAATTCTTAGGAAAGGAGCATTCACAACCAATGTACAAAATCTTAGGTTTATCAGTGTGCAGGGATCGAAAATAAAACCCACGAACTCCCTTTTGCAAAGCTAGCTTCAAAAGCCTGTTTCAGTATGTTCAGTGGGTTGACACTTCGGCTTCGTTCTATAACGTGTATGTGCGAGTCATTCAACGACATCATTGTTTATATTTGATCTTCTATCAAAATTGCATTTATTCACATAAAAAGAAAAAAAAAGATACATTTTTCTGTTCGATTTCATTGAGCATATTCTCAACTTTCTGGTAATATAAGTTTTTTGGAGTGTGCTACCTCTGCACATTCTGAACAAAACGTAGTGCAAATTACCACCATAATCAGTTGTTTCAGATAACAGTTCGAAGGAGTCCGTCACCTGAAAAAAAATCTTACTGAATCCGTACCCGAATACTTTAAGTTTATCAAATTATGTAACTCTGACCCACTAATTAAGAACAACCAGATCTGAACATAACATGCACAGATAGACAAGTTAAATATCCAACAAAGAAAGAAATCATGAAATCTTCACTTTAAAGAAAAAATGTGTGAGTGGGAAATTGCACTAAGGTGGGGTTTCCTTATTACACACGACTAAATACTTACATGTAATTCATGTTTACTGCTTATCTAGTGGATATCACCAATTACATAAATTCTGATCATTACACTATGTTTTCCTGCGCCGTTTGTGACGTCACAAATAAACGTTTATTTTACGTAGTTTGTTTATAACTTATGAGGATGTAAAATTCCCAACAATACATATACGTAAATAAATAGCCTTAGGCAGGTTCATTTTGTAACATGTGATAAAAAGAATATATCATGATTTGTGACTCAGGGCTAGAAAACACATAACTCGTTGACTATAGATTGTATCAATCCACGGACCATGGGGTATCCTATATTTCTAGCATTCTATCCATAGTTTAAAGCATTAATACGGTAGCAAATATTCACATTAATGCCTCGTTCACACGGATGCGCATTAAATTTTACTTCACATTAAATTTGATGCGAAGTAAAATAATGCGCATTAAATTAATTCATATTAAATATCGTTCACACGGCGGTAATATTTAATGCGAAGTAAACTGATGCGCATTAAATTCGTATATCATCTCTAAATTAAAGGGTGTGAGAAATGAATTAAAGGATTGACTGTATTATTATTTTTATAGATCTATATTTTAATGAATATTGGGTAGATACAGAATTTATTGTTCAAAACACTGGGCCTATGTAACTGATTTACACACACAAAGAGTTTAGTCGTGTTTGTTTTATATGTTCCCAAGAAATAACTTGTTATTTCCTCTCACGACCAACATTCATTCTAGACAATATATTGCTTCTTCTTGAGCCCAGTTTAAAAAACATCAGAACGTCTCTTTCACCATTCCACTGAATATTGTTGTGACGTAATTTTTATTACCATTACGTATTATAAGTCTACTATGACGTCACATGGTATAAAAAGCCTTTAACAATGAAAGGCATATTTGTTTTAAAAAATGTAAAAAACGAAAATCATATGATTACTAATGTAAAACATGTTTTGTCTTATTTAAAAGCAATTCCTTCCATATGTATTGCTCATTATGTCTATGTAAATTTAGCACACATTTACGTCTGACTTTATCTAATGACATGATGTTTGTACATGTTTTTAGTGATTATTATCATTTTGATTAGTTTTTCGCATTAATATATATAGCTGACCACGGGTATGATGCATGTGACCCAAATTTGCCATTACACATGCGTGTATATTTAATGCGAATTAGCTTCGCTTTGCGTTCACACGGAGCTAATGCAAAGTAAATTTAATTCGCATTAAATCGCGACGTCAATTTTGATTCCAAGTAAACTAATGCGCATTAAAATCTCTGTGTGAACGCGGTTCAGATTTAATTCACATTAACTTACGTTTAATGCGAATGAAATTCTTCATGTGATCGAGGCATAAATCGCGACGTCAATTTTAATTCGAAGTTAACTAATGCGCATTAAAATCTCCGTGTGAAGGCGGTTCAGATTTTATTCGCATTAATTTAGGTTTAATGCGAATCAAATTCTTCGTGTGAACGAGGCATAACTCCAATAATTAAACCAATTGGACAATTAGAAAGACCACATCCGAAATTGTTTCCGATAAAAATGAGTAAATGTTATCAAATTTGAGAATCCAAAATATGTGACCCCATTACAGATGCAAAAAAAGATATATTGGGTTATTATTGCACCCCCACCCATTATTTTGGATAGAAGTAGTGAATGAAAAGAAAAAAGTGTAAAAAGTTATGAATTAAACCAATGAGCGCTGCCCCCGCTCTCATTTTAAGAAATCGGAGCTTGGACTATTAACAATTTAGGTGATCTTAGTTTATGAAGTCTAAAAATTTCACCTTCACTTACCCCAACCAACCAGGATTTAAAATTTTTAAAGTGGGAATTTTGTGTTCTCAAGAAAATTAGGTTAACCTCCGGCTGTCCCTCTTTTTATTTGAAAAACAATGTTATATGCAAGTAATTTAAGACATAAAAAACTTGACACTTGACACTTGTGAGATAACAATGTTTCCTTGAATGAAGGTACCACTTGCAATGTTTGTATAAGACCGTTGATGTTTCTCTGAATATTTTATTAAGACAAAATTATCGAAATCTACATGTTATACACCTTTATGATTTTTAAATTGCTACACACACAACACATACTCCTCTCCTCCATTAGTTTAATAAACACTGGCTGTGGAATATCCTCGATAATCCTAATGAGACTTCCAGCACCAGACAACACGTGGATATTGTCACTTCCTCTAGCGGCAACAAAGATATTACCGACAGAGTCTACATTAAGTCCACGGGGATCTTTCATTTTGAGATGTTTATGCTGCCAGAGGGTGTCTCCCTGATCCGTGATGGCGGTTACTGTATTCAGGGAACAGTTGCTGTACACAATATGTCCATCTTTTGTTGTACTTATGTTAAATTTGCTACTGCCTTCAAGTTCATATTCTCTAAGTTTTTTACCAGACATATCAATTTTTATAATCTTTTTTCCACATGCTGCATAACAAGCTCTATTGTGCTTTGTTATTCCATACACTATTTCGTTGATATTTATACTCCGCAGTTTATGTAAATCAGACACAGCAAAAACTTCTATAGATTTCGTTGAAAAACACGTCACCAGTAGTTCCTCTCCAGCTTGTATTGCTTCAAAAGGATAACTCAGTCCATCAATGACTTCCGTGGATTTCCAGTCTTTGTTATAAATAAAACAAGTGCCACTAGATTTGCAATTTACAACTACAAAGTTACCATTCGACAGAAAATTCCCAGTCCACACATTCGGATTTTCTCCAGCAATGCTGAATTCATTAACTAAAGATAACGCAATGTCATGTACATCGTACGTGATGTGACGATCAGACTCAGCATATTCAATATCTCCAAAAGATTTCATATTTCTCACTTCTTTCAGAACTTGTGACTTTCTTTCAGATATCGTTATCTGTTTCTTCGTGAATTTAAACTGTTGAAGCTGTAAGAGCCTCTCTTTCACTCTGTAATAAGTAGTTAACATTTCAGCGTCATTCTCTGGCTCTTTAGCTCTTTCAATATTCCGGCAGCAGTAATTTGTACACTGTATACCATCAGTAAGTACATTTGTACAATCACCCAACTCCCCCCTTCCTTTCTTCAGCGCACCTGCTACTTCATCTAAATGTCTGTTCTTCAGCATTTCTAAGTGATCAACACGTTCTTTGAATTCCTTTTCTGTTTCCTCTATGATTTCGTCCACTGAGTTCTCTATTTCTGCTACATTCTTCTCTTGCTCGCTCTTTGCTTTTGTCAGTTTCTTTTCCAGGTTCTTCACATCACCAAAAAGTACATCCAGTTGGCCATTTTCTTTTAAATGTTTTGCCGCAACTTCGACAGTATCAATACTTTCGCATTTTCTGTGACTTGTTCCAAAACACAACGAACAGCAGGACTGCTGGTGATCGTTACAGAAGAATTTGATTGTTTCTTTTTTAAGTTCAGGGCAACCGTGGGTATTTCCTGATGAGGGAATTACGTTACCGGATTTCATCTCGTTCAATTGACATACGATATGGTCTTTTAAGAGCAGTTGTCTTTTGTGATGTTTCGTGCATATTTTACATAGATATTCAGTACATGACAAACATATCCCCGTAGCATTTTCATTTTCGTTATCTCGCAAACAGGGATCACACAGTTTCTCATCAGGCTTATGAACGATTGCCTCTAAAACTTCATTCAACGGAAATAGCCCCGCCCACTCGTCTGACTTATGGAAGGCTCCAGGACAGGGTATGTACTCGCGGCATAATGGACAATGAAATCCCAAACGAGGCTCCGTAGATTTACACACATTAACAATGTAGGAAGATAAACAACCTTGACAGAAGGAATGTGTACACGGTAAAAACCTCGGCGACTTGAACTTTTCGAAACATATAGAACACAATGTAACATCCTCCATCGAAGAACTATCTAGTGATGTTGCCATCTTTATATTACAAATCAACTTTCGGTTTCATTTCAAATTCGGCGAACCCGCTGTAACCTCGGCGATCTATTTTTTTAAACCATGGAATATTACACTGTGGTGTTTGTAGATGAAGTGTCGATTATACACATTGTCATTGCCAACAAGCACATAAAGCATATATTTCACTGTCCTCCTTGTAGATCCAGAGTGTAAAATATCCGAAGCCAACCTCGGCGTGTAGAAACGGGACAATTTCTAGGGACATGGAAACCTATGCGGGACATAAATAAGTGTAATTTGAATTTGTTAAGGTTTGAATTCTATCAAATATGTAAACATCTTTTTTTTTCAATGTTTATCTATTACTGGAATATAATATGTCTATCTTATAAAGGGATTTTTTTTAAGATTGAGACCATTTAAGGCCGAGTATAGATCTATCTAAATGTTTGAATTCTAGATAATTAAATAGTGATACTGTCCTCCCTGTACGTTGGGGTCTATAATGTTCGCAACACTCGAGGGCGGATCCAGTAATTCCGGTGAGGGGGCGCAACGTTTCTGTGAGGCTTGGGGCCGCGATGAGGCCACCAGTGGGTCATGGCCAAAGCCCTGATGGGAGTCCAGGGGGCGAAGCCCGCGTGAGGTCCCGGCTGAATTTTACAAATTTTATAAGGTTTGAAATATGTCTCCTATGTAGTAATTTTTACTATTTTCTGTCATTTTTACATGTAGCAAGGTAAAATTATTAAATGGCGCTAACATTAAGGGTTTTTGGAAGAAAAAATGTAAGTTCTCCCATTAAAAGTAATTCAGTAAATCAAAAGATTTTGTCATTAAGGCCTATCTCTCCGGGAGTGGAAGAAATTACTGCTTTTATGGGTTACATTTTTCTAAACAAGAGACCACGATTTACCTTAAATTTGAAAACTTTAGGGGGGGGGGGGGCTGCGCCGCCCTTAAATCCGCCATTGACATCAATGTGCAGAATATATTCACACTGAAAATGTGTCCAGAAACGGATCAAAACTGTGACGTAGGCAGAGTATTCAGAAACATGGAATCCTATATGGGACATAAATAGACTTAATCCAATTTGGTGGCGGGGTGGTGGTTAAGGTTTAGATTCAATTTATATATAGACTAATTTAACACAATGATACGTGGGTGGCAGTTACTGTATTGATATTTCAAGATTCGAAATACTAAATTTGGACGCATATATATAGTTTTCAAAATGTCGGAACTTCCTTTTGAAAATGTATATCTGGGCGGATCCGAGAATTGCACTTATTGGAGCGCAACTTTATGAAAGAGGAGGTTGAATTGATAAAGTGGCATAGATTTTAAGGGTTTGGGGGAAAAGGTGTTAGTTCTCCCAATCATAGTAATTCAATAAGTCAAAAGATTTTGTCATTAATTTGTCCTTACTTTTGTTGTTTACATTTTTACAAAGAAGAGACCACAATTGACCCCAAATTTGAAAAACAAAAATAAGAGGCCGGCGGCTCCACCCCCTTAAATCCACCACTGTATACATACATTTCAGATTAAAAAAGATTTAAAGTGGCTCATTAACTAATATTTAATCTTAAATGCTTCGTATAGACACCTAAAATAAAGCATGATTTCTCCATCGGAAAAGTAAAACAAGCTCTTGATTATATTACAGGAATGGAGAAAATGAAAACGGAGCAGACAGGGATTCGAACCCGGATTCTCTGAATTCTCTTAAAGACACCAGCCCAGGATCTTTATCTCCTAGCAGACATTTTCACCTGACAGTTTCAGGGGACTGATCTATGAAACAGAATAGAATAATATGCAACGGACCACACCGAAATTCGAACCTGGCCCTCTGAATCTCTAATCCGGTGTTGTATCAACTAAGCTATCGGACCACCGGTGTTCGAACTCGGCTGACCGCTACATTTTTCCCTCCCTAAATTGCCTTCATCCTGAGAGAGACATAACCCAGATTATGTTCGCCCCTCTCGGGACAGCATGCTTTGCAGGGGTGGTCACGGCACCAACTGTAGTGTATAGGAGAGAGAATATTTGTGGCTGGGACGGTGTTGTAGCATAGACACCCCCCCCACCCGGAAAAACGATAGATCTTCCCCATAGAAAGAAAAAGCGCCCAAACATATAATCTCCCCTATGTACAAAGTCAGTATATAATTTCCCTCCGGGCGGAAAAACCGTCCTGTATAGAATTTCCCCCTCCTCTTTCCGGATTCTATATACGGGAATAGTTTTCTTCTCATGTAGAAGCTTTTGAATAAATATAGAATGAAGCAAACCCATCCAACTGAAGATAAAGATCAATGAAATTTGTTATTATTGCTATAAAGAGGTACATGTTATAAAAAAAAAAGTCACAACAAGAACCAAATATGTGCTGTTAATTGTTATAGTTTAATGAAATAGATATGCGTTCATTAATATTACGATATTCATAAAATAAAGAAACTTGTTTGAGTTGTTGAAGTTGGGTTTACACGCTGAAAACACGATATCCATGGTCCGTATAGTCATAATTACTACATCCCCCTCCTTTAACTTGTCAAGTTGTAAAAAAAGATATATCGGACAAATACATATCAAAAGAAATTGAAATAAAATGACCAAAGTTAAGAAATATTGCTATTTTGTTTTTAGATTTCAGTCAAACTAGATAAAAGAAAGGCCTTATGGGCCACATCCCTCGCCCGAAACAAATTCCCTATATTTAAAAATCACCCTATGTATTTGTAGATAAAACTTAAATCATATCACCTATTGTGATCCCACTTAACCTCCGGTGCCATGATTGCAACAAACTTGAATCTACACTATGTCGGAGATTGATTGATTGAATCTTGCTTAACGTCTAGCTGGAGATTTTTTCACTCATATGGAGACGTCACCAAGACCGGTGAGGGACTTCAAATTTTAGCCAATGCTCAGCGCTTAAATTATTGCCATTGAGCAGTGAGGGTTCTTTAGCGTGCCACACCTACTTTGAGACGGGACATCCGTTTTAAAGGTCATCTCCGAGGACCCGTGACATTCACATCTGATGCTGAGCGTTTGGCGATGGAATTATTTTAACGAGTTAGGTCTGTCGCGCCCGGGATTCGAACCCCGGACTACCGCTTGCGGGGCGAACGCTCTAACTTCTTGACCACCGCGGCGATCTTTGTGAGAGAGCTTCCATGTTCTGGCGCAGTGGTTCTAGAGAAGACTTATACAAGATTTTACCTACATATCAGGATGTAAAAAATTGATCCCCTATTAGGGCTTTACTCTACGTCCGGGGATTATGGTTTTAACACACTCAAATATGCATTATGTCAGGAATCCGTTATGTAAATTTGAACTTGCATGAACCAATGGCTCGTGAGAAAACTTTTAAATGACTACATCCAATGTTTTGTGATTATCTCCCCTTTGAAAGGGACAGTGGTGCCTTGTACCAAGTTTGATTGAAATTGGTTCACTAGTTCTGGAGAACATTAAAATTTGAAAGTGCATCTTCATTATCATATCTCCTTGGAAAAGAGTATTTTTCCTCATTTCAACCAACTGGAATCCCCTTCACCCAAGGGTGTTTTGTATGAAATTTAGTTGAAATTGGCCTGGCGGTTTGGAAAAAGATGAAAATGTGAAAAGTTTACAACAGCAGACAATGAAAAGTTTTGATCAGAAAAGCTCACATATCCCTTTGTCTCAGATAAGCTAAAATACCAATTCCGATCAAAATTGATAGAATATACTAAATCAAATTGTTGTTAATGTTATGCCCTTTTCATGAAGATATTTTGATAAATTCATTTCAATTGTCAGTCTTTTTATATCAAGGGGATGTAGTTTTCTGATTACCATATTCTTTATGACAACTTTTAAAATAATTCCTATGGGGATTGGTTTAAATTTGAAAATCGGATTATTTTTAAATTTTGGCTATTTGAAATAAATAATTGACGATGCAACTTGACACAAACCTTAACCTTGGCCACAACTTCTTACCAAATCAAAGTAAGTCCATTATATCGATTTTGAATCCATTTGATTTTTCAGTGGTTTGGAAAATGTGTAACCTTGTCGATGTCCCTCCTAATCAGGGGTGGATCTTGGAGTTCTGGTTGGGGGGGGCGTGTAATTTGTTTCCGGAGGCAGGGGATCGAGGGTCGCCCTAAAGCCCCTAGTTGGTCCAAGGCAAAGCTCTGGTGGGGCCCCGGGATCGAATCCCTCGGGAGCTCCTGAATGTTACTAATTTCAAGAGTAAAATTCAACCATGTAATTAGCCGTCACAAGTAAAGTTACACCCCCTCTTACAAACACACCTTTATCACTACTCAAATGAGGCAAAATTTATCATCCGTTGATTTTTTTGTCTAATCAAACTTATTTGCTCGACATTGAGCTGTGATTTTAGTCCATCTGTTTGTATTTCTTGGAATTGAATCCCCCCTACTCACACCTCATAGGTAGATCCAGGAATTTGTGAAGGTGGCGGGGGATCTAGTACTTGATCGATCTTTTAGCTATTTTTCACAATCTCCAACCCCACTCAATTACACCTTTTTTGCTTGTGTACATAACATTTTAGGGATATCTTCGGACAGTTTATACATCTATTTGCTTTCGTTTTACTATTTGTTTCTCGCATTCGAGTCATTTTTATCCATATATTCAGATTTTATATAAAATTAAAAAAAAAAAAAAAGTGATTCAAAGGTTACTCTCAATAGGCTCTGCGGTAAGTGGTGTAAAATCCTGCATTCTGAGGATTTCCTGGACTTCTTTTTCACTTTTCAATTTTCTGCTTCTTAAGGAGGTTCTCTACATCATCACAATGGCTGCCGTCCTTTTAAAACATGGATAAAAATATAAATATCAGCAATATTTGTCTATTCATTTAAAATATTCTTGCCTAACTGAGTAGCTCAGTAGGTTCGCACATCGACTGTTGAATGGTAGATTGCGTGTTCGAGTCCAACAGGGTTTTGAATTTTTCTCAGAGTACTTTCAACTAAAATTGTATTGTTTGACTAAATAAAGTAAAGAAGTAGGTACAGTTTCTACAGTCATATGGCCCAAAATATTGATGATTTCACTTGGAGCTCAAATCCTGGCATTCAATTAAGGAATAGTTTAGCAAACCCAAAATTCACTCAGTTTGATCAGCAAAATGATTTGTGTCATATAACGAGAGCTTGAAGTTGGCATAAAATTGCAAAAATGCCACAAATTCAGGTTGTTTTCCTTTTAGAAAACATACAGCGCATGCGTCGAGCAAATTCATATTGAAGCATGTTTTTCATTTCAAAATAATACACAATATATATCATTTTCATTTTGCTCGACAAATGCGCACATCTTTTCCTGAGCAATAATTTGTATGACATTTGACAGTTTTCAGGCTTATTTTGAGAAAAAGGTGGGAAATGTCTTATTCATGATGTCATAATGCTATCCATTTAGGACTATCATTCTGATTTTGTTGACATAGTATACCTGGCATTTATTTTACTTTCTTAAAACACTGATTAAAGTTAATTCCAGACACATTTTATAGAGAGAAATTTGTTGGGCCTTTTTATGTATACAACCGTACCTTGTTCTTTGAAAGTTTTCAATTTCAAAATATTGTTGTACATATCCAACACTTTTATCCATATCAAATTTCCTTGGTGAAGCATACCTCCTTGAAGGAAACTTTTATGTTGCATATACTGTTTAAGAATTTTATGGGGTAGATGTACTTGTATCTAACGAAAATATCATAAATGTAAAACTTATACGTTACGAATTTTGATGCAACAGATGTGCACTCGACAAATAATGTCTCTTCAGTGATGCTCAACCCAAATGTTTGAAATCCGAAATAAAAATGAACTTTTAGAGCTATTTTAGGGGGGAATATAAACCTAAATATATAGGAGTATTTCGTATTATTCATCGGGGAATTAAATGATATACTGGTGTTGATAAATTTGAATGCTGCTATCACATGCAAATATCCACCATTCATATCATTTTGACGCGAAGTCTCCTTAAAATTGAATAACTTTACTTTTTTTCCGCAAAGGGGGAGGGGACCCATCGACTGGAGCCCTATCTTCTGGATCCACCCTTACATCTTTTCCTAACATGTTACGTCTCTTGCCTCAAAATATGTTTCTCGTTTTTAAAATAAAATGTAAATTTGGAAAAAAAATTAATAATAGCCAATAAAAAAATAATGCATTATTTCGGGGAGGGGGGGGGGGCTGCAAAATATTAAACTATGGTATATATAAACAACTCTCGAGAAACGCATATTAGTATTTCTATTGAATATATATATATAATCAACTCGGAATCTTTATACAGTTATTCATTTATGTGTGTACATTTCTTCTACTTATGTAAAATATGGATTTATAGACTTTGTGTATTTTGACGTTCACCTTTTAGAATCAATTATTATAGATATGATTTGATTTTACTTCTTTTTATAGTATGCAGTGATTTGTAACATACTTTGAAAATTGTAGGGGGGGGGGTCAATAATTCCGCCAGTGCTAATCAGTCCTAGCCTCATGGCAACCTGTGTAACTTTACTGGTGCCCCTTCTGGCCTGCCATAGCCTTGTGGCAACCTTTTTGGCTTTTGAACACTTGTCAAACATACAAATCAACCTTTGTAAATGTGAATGTCTTAATATGTACAGGCAAATTTGTCTAGATAAATAAATCTTCTAATCTATTACCGATAAACAGATCACAAACTAGTCCAAATCAAAAATAAAATAAAAAATGAAAACAGCATCACAGGTGTTGATATAGATACACTAAAATAACCAATAAGATCCAGCATCACATGTGTTGATATAAATACACTAAAATAACCAATAAGACACAGCATCACACATGTTAATATAGATAAACTAAAATAACCAATAAGATCCAGCATCACATGTGTTGATATAGATACACTAAAATAACCAATAAAAACCAGCATCACACGTATTGACATAGATACACTAAAATAACCAATAAGATCCAGCATCACATGTGTTGATATATACACACTAAAATAACCAATAAGATCCAGCATCACATGTGTTGATATATGTACACTATAATAACCATTAAGACAACATATTTATTTTTTTAAGATTTAGAATCGACCGGTAATGTTTGCATTTATAATAAATTGGTATATTCGCTTTTTCGCATCTATTCACTTCCGTTCCATGTTAATTGTAATTGTAATTGTAATGAAACGATTTATATAGCGCCCTATCAACATTAGTTCTCTTTACAAATGTGAAAGACAATTTGCACATACATGTGAATAAAATATTCATAGTGTCAGAATTAAAATGCATAATTATTATATTAATATATAGCGCCTAATGTAATGATATGATTACTCTAATAACATATGAAACAATTTAAAACAAGCCATAGTAATAATTAAATACATAGAAAGTACATAGGTGTAATAACAAACGACAAAGGATTTTTGTATGTAAGGGCACTAAGTATATCAAAATAATCACAAATTAAAAGCTAATCTAAAATAGATGCGTTTTGAGGTCCACTTTAAAACTAGACAGCGAAGGACATTGTCTGAGTTTAAAAGACAGCGAGTTCCAGATACTCGATGCAGCCTTGTCTAACCGTCAATTCCCAAATGTTTTCGTACGTGTCCGAGGTACCTCGAAAAGATGCAGAGATTCGGATCTTAGTGATTTTGTGGGATTGTAAACTGCAAAGATATCCTTTATGTAAACTGGAGAAATTTGAAAGTATGAAGAGGTATCTTATATTGAATTCTGTATTCAACTGGGAGCCACTAAAGATCTATTAGAACAGGAGTAATATGGTCGAATTATTTTTGAGCGTGTTATTAATATTACAGCTGTTTTTGTGCCCTCTGAAATGTGCTGGTGTGTTGAGAATGAACATCATAATTCAATGCATTTCCGTAATCTAATCTGGATGTAACTAGCGAGTTTACTAGAGTTTTACATGCTTCATCATTGATAAATAAACGCTATTTAAATGAACGAATAATCGACCAGTAATTTTTACATTTATAATCAAATGGTATATTTGCCCTTTCGTATCTATTCACTTCCGTTCCATGTTAATATCCCTACGTAGCTTTCACACAACAAAAACAGTACTACATCAACAATACACAATACAAATAAAGAATATATGGGTGAAATAGCACTGACGACTTCTTCGTTTCATTCATATCAGACAGTGATTGAGATATAAACCTTGTTTCAAACAGTAAACTATTACCATTGCAAAATCCGAACATACAGACTAACAGTTTATATATGAATTTAATGTTTTATCCTGTCTGGGACTACGAGGCAGTACTATGACATTATCTCTTGAGTTTTCTCACTTTGTACATATAACTGTCAATAGTATACATACAAACATTGACATGATGTATGTCACGTTAAATTTTATTCGTATGTTCATTTTTAGTTCACTTTTGTTTTGTCAAACCAAACGTAGCTTTATCCTGCTTGGGGCCTCTTTTAAATTGTAAATACCCCTTTATTAAACCCCAATCTATCGGAGCATAAAACCACCAGTCCGTGCTCTCAGTAGGAATCGAACTGTCATGCAAGATTGATGCATTCATCTGAGCACATTTTCACCAGAATGTTATGACAGCAATTACAAAATAACTATTGCAGACACTTTGACTTTGTTGTAAATGTTGCCCATTTTCAGCTTGTTCGGAGGAGATTTTTATGTAATGATCTTTATATAGTATTTCCTTTGTTAAAAAGGTCCTAAAGCTTCCAACGATCTTTATTTAGTTATGTGTTTTGTGGTTGTTTCGATACCAGTTTTATTTTTCATAAAAGTGTTCGCTACATAGTCCTGTTTGTAAAGTTACGGCGTGTAGTACTGGCCATAATTGTTTCGTTGTAAGAAACGTATCGTGTAACTCATGCATAGAATTGCTAGAGTTTGGTGTATCTTGTTATAATATGAAGTAACTAATATGTATAACGGTGTATGCTGGGATTTATCCATGGATAATGTAAAGTAAGGTTTCAACCTGAATACCTGTGTGTATGTGTACGTTTATATGACTTTATTGTCGTAGATGCTACCTTGTAGTGTGTACTAAGTACACGTGTACCAAGTACAGCAGTATGAAAACCAAACAATGGGGAGCATCGATATATGTGTTGTGTCTACGTATGACAGCAGTCATAAGCATAGTGGATCTGAGTTTAAGCCAGACGCCTTTGAGGAAGCTTATGCTCAACGCCATAAAACGGGATCAGAAACTTAAATTTTAGTTGTATGCCAAATAAATATGTAATTTGTTTATGTGATTTTATCATTTATCCCATTCTAGTTATCCGTGAAAACGTAATACATGCAACATTAAATTATTCCTAAGACATTAAAACAGAAAGAATGACCAATTGTATTGATTTAGAGTATTATGTAGAATGAAAATGTCAACAGGTTCTGTCCCACATGAAGAAATATTCAAATTATCATCACACATCAGTCCATTCCGGTCAGTATGTTGTCCACGATTAAATACTTACATTTATCAGATGTTTACTCCTGTATCTAATGGATATGCCACTACATAGACTATTATTTCCTACACTGTTTGTGACGTCACAAATAAACGTCAATTTTACATGTCAAGAAGTAAAATTATCAACGCTACAGTAACGTAAATGAATAGCCTTAGGGGTTAACATGTGATAAAAAAAAACATCTTATGATTTGTGTCTCAGGGATAGAAAACACACAACTCGTTGAATATAAATCGTATCAAATCACGAACCATGTGAGATCCCATATATCTTGCATTGTATCCATAGTTTAAAGCATTGACACAGGAGCAAATGTTCACATTAACTTCAATAACAGAACTAATTGGACAATTAGATAGACCAGACCAAAAATTGTTTATGCTAAAAAAAAAATCCAAAATCTGTGATCCCCTACATATGAAAATACAGATGGATTATAATTGGGTGCCTACTGTCGTCTGTACCATTATTTTGGATAACAGTAGTGATAGAGAAAAATAAAAGTGTAAAAGTTATGAATTAAACCGATGAGTTCCACCCCTTTAAGAAATCGGAGTTTAGGCAAATTTATTTAGACAATTTTTAGTTTATGAATTTTAAGTCTCAAAATTCCACCTTTACTTCTCCGTACCACTCACGGTATTTATTATGTTGAAAGTTAAGAAGGAATTTTCCATTCCTCATCAAGAATTTTAGGCTAGCCTTTGCTTTTATCTGAAAAACGGTGTTTTGTGCCTGTAAGTTAAGGCAGAAAAAAATACAGCTGATACTCATTAGTATTCTTGTGAGATAACAAAGTTTACTAGAATGAAGGTAATACTAGCAATGTATATGGATAAGACAATTTTCATATAAACATTAATGTTGATTTTTTTCTGAATATTTTATTACAACAAAATTAACAAATTCTACAATTTATACACTTTCATGATTCTACGATTGCTACACACACAACATATACTCCTCTCTTCCATTAGTTTAATAAACATTGGCTGTGGAATATCCTCGATAATCCTAATGAGACAGCCAGCGCCAGACAACACGTGGATATTGTCACTTCCTCTAGCGGCAACAAAGATATTACCGACAAAGTCTACATCGAGTCCACGGGGTACTCTCATTTTGATATGTTTATACTGCCACACGGTGTCTCCCTGGTCCGTGATGGCGGTTACTGTATTCAGGGAACAGTTACTGTACACAATATGTCCATCTTTTGTTGTACTTATGTGAATATTGTAATTGCCTTCGACTTTATATTCTCTAAGTTTTTTACCAGACAGATTGAATTTTATAATCTTATTTCCACATGCTACATAACAAATTCCATTGTGTTGTGTTATTCCATACATTGTTTCGTTGATTTTGATACTTCGCAGTTTATGTAAATCAGACAAAGAAAAAACTTCTATAGACTTCGTTCCATCACACGTCACCAGTAGTTCTTCTCCAGCTTGTATTGCTTCAAAAGGGTAACTCAGTCCATCAATGACTTCCGTGGGTTTCCAGTCTTTGTTATAAATAAAACAACGTCCATCAGGTATGTAATCTGCAAATACAAAGTTACCATTGGACAGAAAATTCCCAGTCCACACAATCGGATTTTCTCCATCAATGCTGAATTCATTAACTAAAGATAACGCAATGTCATTTACATCGTACGTGATGCGACGATCAGACTCAGCATATTCAACATCTCCAAAAGATTCCATATTTCTCATTTCTTTCAAAACTTGTGACTTTTTTTCAGATATCGTTATCTGTTTCTTCGTGCATTTAAACCGTTTCAGCTGTAAGAGCCTCTCTTTCACTCTGTAATACGTCATCACCATTTCAGCGTCATTCTCCGTCTCTTTAACTCTTTCAATATTCCGGCAGCAGTAATTTGTACACTGTATACCATCAGTAAGTACATTTGTACATTCACTTAACTTCCCCCTTCCTTTCTTCAGCGCATCTGCTACCTCATCTAAATGTTTGTTCTTCAGTATGTCTAGGTGATCAACAAGTTCCTTGAATTCCCTTTCTGTTTTCTCTATGATTTCGTCCACTGAATTCTCTATTTCTGCTACATTTATCTCTTGTTCGCTCTTTGCTTTTGTCAGTTTCTTTTCCACGTTCTTCATATCACCTAAAAGAACATCCAGTTGGCGATTTTGTTTTATATTTTTTGCTGCATCTTCAACAGTATCAATACTTTCGCATTTTCTGTGACTTATTCCTATACACACTGAACAACAGGACTGCTGGTGATCATTACAGAAGAATTTGACAGTTTCCCTTTTATGTTTTGGGCAGCTATGGATATTCCCTGATTCGGGAAATATGTTGCCAGATTTCATCTCGTTCAGTTGACATATGGTATGATCTCTTGAGAGCAATTGCCTTTTGTGATATTTGGTACACACCTTGCATAAATATTCAGTACAAGACAAGCAAAACCCGATAGCATTTTCACTTTCGTTTTCTCGTAAACAGGCATCACACAATTTCCCATCAGGTTTCTTAACGATTGTCTCTAAAACTTCATTCAACGGAAATAGCCCCGCCCACGCATCTGGCGTATCGAATGCACCAGGACAGGGTATGTACTCGCGGCATAATGGACAATTAAATCCCAAACGAAACTCTGTAGATTTACACACATTAACAATGTAGGAAGATAAACAACCGTGACAGAAGGAATGTGTACACGGTAAAAACCTCGGCGACTTGAACTTTTCGAAACATATAGAACACAATGTAACATCCTCCATCGAAGAACTGTCTAGGGATGTTGCCATCTTTATAAATGACAAATCAACTTTCGTTTTCATTTCAAATCCGGCGAATCGGCGTCTAAATTTTCGAAAACAAATGGAACACACCGTAATGTCTATAAATGAACTATTGTCAAGCACATACCAAACTAATAATTTCACTGTCCTTCCTGTGGAAAGAGATTATGGGAGAAAACTTTCATTCACACTGTACCACGGGTCACGGGACAAGACTGTGGCGTAGACCCTTAATAGAAAGTATAGTGTCATGAACATGGAAGCCTATGTGAGGCAAGAGTAAATGAAATAAAAACAGTCTCTGCTTCAATCTATCAATACGTGAGTGACAGTTAAGGTGTTCTTCTTCTGAGATCAGAAATATTAACGTTTGATCAACATGCAGGTTTCGAAATATCGGCGCTTTCTAATAGTAAACGGTGGCGAATGTAGATATAATTTAAATATCCAGGCCTCAACAGTAATTATTGAAGTTTTGCGAGGAGGACTGACTCGTACATTCAACGGCTGACTTGGACATTTAAATCTGCGTATTGTATTGAAGCAGAAAATCGTTAAACATATTCAATGTCGAATGGTTGTTATAGTATTGTGGTAGGCCCGTTACGTTTTAAACCATTTGAAACTATTTGATTTGCCTGAGTTAAAATAAACCCACAAGGCCATTAATTCAGTTGTTTGTTGTTGTTTTTTTGCATGCATACATATATGGAAAATATATCACGATTAATGTTTTAGTTTTCCAACGTCAATGCATTATTATGAATCGAATATAAGTTTATAGTTTAGGGATATTTTGACAGTAAATGTTGTTGATAAAAAAAAAAACAACAGTTGCTGTTTATCTCAAAAAATGAAATGTTGACCGTTTCATTTTTTTGATTTGATTACTTATTATTCAAAGTATTTTGTATATTGTTGCAAATGTAAAACGTATATGTTACCAATTTTAATGCACCAGATACGCATTTCGACAAATAATGTCTCTTCAGTGATACTTAACCGAAATGTTTGAAATCCGAAATAACGATAAATTGCTAGAGCTATTTTAGCTATTTTAATGTAGATTCAATCCGCATTTGTTGAAAAACTTTGTTAACACTTGCACAACTGTGTACAACGTAGAAAGGCAGTTAGCATTTAAAAATGATTATGTTGATGTTTTTGAGAAGAAATGGAATGCGTGACATGGATTTATAGTTTTATATGATGTAGGAGATATATGTAATTGTATACATTAGCATTGGTGTATTTAAGGTATTATCAATGTGATAACAGTACATTTGATATACATGTACACTTGACAACCTATCAGATTAACATTAATCTGTACATATCATAAGCCAGAGAAACTTCATTCTTTTCTATCCCTTTTCCTCTTTTTTTATCTTTGAATGAATGCACATTAGAGTAGATGTGTGAGTAAATGGTAGATAAAATACCCGTACTGTCGAGTTAGGTGGGTTTGTAAAGGCATGATGATAAACCCTGACTGTCATTATATGAATAAATGTTGTGTGAAGAAATTCTTTGTGGTTTGCTTATTACAAAATGTATAAATTTGTCATACAGCTTTATTCGGTCATCCACACATATACAACACAAAACATTCTAAACGTACAAGAAGTTCGGAATCACATACATGTATATATCTATTTAGCTTCAGATATGTAGCTCTCTGGGAAATAACCCCTTATAAAATCCTTCAATTCACAGCTCGCGATCGAGGCCTGATATCGCTGTATTTTGTCATCGCCATATCATAATATAAAAAAAATATTTCTAACATTTTTCCCACTACACTTGTGTCCAAACATTCACGAATTTTATGTCCAGTGTTTGTGTTTATTATAAATGAACACCGAATACGTACATATTGGATACAATGGATAGATAAAAAGATCAGTAGGGTTCTAATTGTCTGTTAACTAACATGGTAACGTCTACAAACGAAATGCTTTGAAGGTATGGCGTGTGTTCGGTTGACAACAGACTTTAATGAATGTTTGGAGGTGAGTTTGGACACAAATTCATCGAGGAAACATATAAGAAGTTAGTTCTTTGAGACGGCGATGCAAGAATATAGCGATTTTCCCGATTCAACTGTTAGTGTAATTTTCTGTGAAGTGCATGAACGGTTTTTCTGAAAGGTAGCTCTCGTCCGCCTCCGTGTTATGTTGAAGAGCTAAAGATAAGAAGCTACACATATATATTTTGGAAAAAAAATAATTATAATATTCGTGTTACCAGACTTAACAAAACTGGATATGTCAAAGGCGTAACACAGTGAATCCATGTGCATACACTGAGAACTACCCGTCTACCAATTGGAAAAATCATTTACAAAATTCAAAATGTTAACCTAAATTTGAAAAAGGAAAAATAAAGTTTTATGAAATGACTCAATTTCCCTTTTCCTAAAAACTACAATATCAAAGTTATTTTCTATACATTGAACAACACCAGAAAGACACTCGCAAACAAATATCAACTGTAAACCAGACAACTTACAGAGACTAGACGAATGTCACTAAAATGCTGAGGAAAAAACATCGTCAGGCCTTGAGAGTTCGGGGTTATGAGACAGAGTAGCTCGAGCAATAGCAGAGACCGACCTGAAATCCTGAAATCCACCCATCATTTACTACTTAGATATCCGTCGTTATACATAAAATGACTTTCCTAGTGTAATAATCCCCACATATCTAAAACACTTGACACTCATTACACACATTTAGTGCATTTGAAATACCCATCACATTCCGTGTACATTTCAAAATACATTATGGAACGCGCTGATTTACAAAATGTTGTTCACAAAAAGATAATTAGCCTGACGATTCAAAGGCTATCACAGAAAAAGCAGTAGGATATGTAAATACAAATGAATGTGTAGGTATATGCATCGATCACATGGATACAACCCTAGATTAAACGTATAGATGCACGAAATCAGCGTAGTTAAAGCTTGAATGTATACACTCCTACATTCTCCAGCATTTAAAATTGATATTTCATTTGTTCATGATGCATCAGTTACCTAGCTACACTTTATATCTGAGCATGTGCTAAAGGGGCATTAACTTTACAGGACTAATTTTCGCGAGTTTTGTCCTTCAATGTTTCACGATGGTTTGAATGTCGCGGATTAACACCTTCGAATAGTTCGTCTTTACTCCCTAATCAATGTTTACTAGGATTACCTCCCGTGTTTTGTATAAAACATACTACATACGTTTTTACTTTCGGATAAGTTTTCACTATTGCTGGTAATGAGTTTTCGCTTCAGCTATTAAGATAAAAATTGTCACTTGTAATTTGGAGTTTGTTCACTAGTATTTTCGAATCCAAGAGGTCGTTTACATCTGTTCATTGATGTCGCTTCTACATTTGTTAAGAAAGAACAATCCCCAAGGGTTAGTGCTCCCCCATTGTCAATTCTACCTTGTTCCCCGCAAGATAGACGACCCTGAAGATGCAGGAATCACAGACGTGCACAATGACTCTGTGGAAAAAAAGTTTTCAATATTCTGTTGAGAAAACGTAACTAGGGATTATATGATACACATTCACCTGAGACACGTTAAAGAATAACTAAATATGCATTGATAATGAACCATCAAAAGTTACACATCATTTTGCAAATAAATATAAACAAGATTACAGTTAGGAGTATTCTCCCCATCGACGTCCCTTGCATTTGGGGAAATACGATGATTTCAGACATGTGCGTCTGAAAGTGTTGTCAATACAAAATTTTAATGACAGGTGTAGGGGGTTTTATGTATAAAAAATAAGAACATTTTGTCTGAATTACCATTAATAGTGATAGAATAAAATCATCACTCTCCAGAATGAGTTTTAGAAAGCGGAAGGCCACCAAAGGCATGAATACGTTGCGAACTGACGTTGAACGAATTTACTCTAAAGCCAAAAACATAACATTTCTGGCTCACTTGTAATTAATTGGAACCGGACTGGTGTCAGCATCATTCCATTTGGGTAATGGACAATAGAGTGAGCAGGTAAAATCTTGTTTCAACAATAACTGCGGAGTTACCGTTTAGCGGTTTTTTTCGCGGGATTGAAATTTACCGATTACTGGTTCAAAGGTATGCTAATACTAATACTTTTACCATAATAAATTTTGGCGGACAAGGAAGTTCTATCGCTGTTGCAAATACTGAAGTCGCAATTGAGTCCATATTTGACGAGTGAAATTTTGGCGGAAAGCTATTTAACCGCTAAAACAAGCTAAATTTATCACCCCGCGGAAAACCCCCGCTATGCGGTATCTTTTTTTTGTTTTGATTTTATCATTATAACATCTACTAATCAAATAATGTAAGAAATGTTAAATGAGAAATAGTTGTGTACTTTTCTTAAAGTCTTGAATTAGTAAATGACAAATATATTAAAAATTAAAGCATTTTACAGGTTCAAAACAAATCCAGATTAAAGGATATGACGACAAACACCAGATATCAACTTTACTATCAGTTCTTTTTTACCAAGGAACTACTAAAAATAATTTCCTGACTGAATGAAATTGATTTGAGAACGTCCTAAATTGAGTCGATATGTAGAAAAAAATATTTTGCCGAGTGTGACAGCTCCTTGAATAAAATAGCACTTTGCAATTTTGATCTTTTTAAAGGGCGATGGGAGAAAGACTTTTTAAACTTCTTGATGAAAAGGTCATTATAGTTGTTTTGTACCGAAACATGCACTGACCGCCTCCAACCTCTTTATGTACAAATGAATAATTATTTTAATTATTTGCTCAAAACAATTTCAAAATCATTACGCAAGTCAAGTCGAACGAAATCTTATATTGAAGTTGTAGAAATTGACATGAAATTATCTTTGATTAAACCTCTTCAAGCTAAGTGGTCTATGCAGGCTGTCGAAATTCTATCAAAAGAAAATGATCTGATCAAAGGTGCATTTGTATTTGTTGGCATTTAAATCTGTCTGTGTGCTGAGGGTGTAACTACACATACTATTATTGACTCCTAATAGTGATTAAATGCTACTTTGTACATATTTTATAGTTTCGTGTTTGAAAAACGAGATAACAAAATTGTTTCTAAATGTACTTAATATCTGATGAATGCATATGTAAGGTGAAGATAACGAACAGCGACCAATCTCATAATTCCTACAAGCAATACAAAATAGACAATTGGGCAAACACGGACCCCTGGACACACCAGAGGTGGGATCAGGTGCCTAGGAGGAGTAAGCATCCCCTGTTGACCGATCACACCCGCCGTGAACCCCATATCCTGATCAGGTAAACGGAGTTATCCGCAGTGAAGATTAATTTGTCCATACCTCTATAGTTTAAATAATAAACTTCAACAAGTATTTTTATATATTCAATATCATTGTTTATATTTGATTTTTTGTAGAATCGCATTTATTGATATAATTTAAATATTTTCCTTTCGATTTCACTGAGCATATATTTCACTTTCCTGGTAATATAGGTTTTCGGAGATTGCTATCTCTACACATTCTCAACAAGACATGGTGCGTATTGCCACCATAATAAGTTGTTTTAGATAAAAGTTCAAAGGAGTTCGTAATCCTACTGGATTCGTGTCCGAATACTTTAGGTTGATCGGATTAATTAATTCTGACTCGCTGATTAAGAACAACGATATCTAAACACAACATAGACAGACACGTTAAGTATCCAACCCGAGAAAGAAAACACGAAATGCTTCATTTTAAAGAAAACATTCGGGAATGGGAAATACAACAAAGGCAAAGTCTCCTTGCTGCACAGGACTAAATACCTACTTTTATCACGTTTCCTCCTTTATCCAATGGATATCACCCATTACATAAAATATAATTCTTACACTGTTTACATTGTGAACTGAAAACGTTTATGACGACATACCGTACTGCACAGTCAATATGATTAATAGCAAATGTTACTTCCTTTCGAATTGTTGAGTTTCATAATTCAAAAGAATATTGAAGCAGAATGCAATGTCTTCTATTGAGATCTAAATGTGTATTTGTGGAGATTGTATTTGCTAAATTCATATTGCAATTGGTGGAGTGCAACATTGATTTCAAGAATGAATTTATCATTTTTTCGTTTGATGGAGGTATACGAGAAAAAGGACGGAAAAAGTTTTCCGTCTTTCTTTCGTGATATACATCCATCCAACGACAAAATAATCAGTATATTCAAATGGACGTAGTAATTTGTGAATATACAAATTGAAAACCTTTAACTAAAACCGTTAATTTTTAATGGCGGCTTCCACGAACTATTGCTTACTGTTGAGCAAACGGGTTTCTTGTGGAGAGCAGTTTTAAAAGGATGAGTTAGAGATAAGTCCTGTTGAGAGAAAATTGTTGAAATTGTGTTGAGTGGGACTAAAATTAAGGTTCAATGTCTGTACTAACGTGCATGATCATGATTCTCTTGAGGGTTGTCACGGTGAACAAGTGAGTGTTACAGAGTTTTCTCTCTCTCGAGTTTTATCAGTGAATTCCTAAGGCGTCAAAGATCTCGTAACGTCTTACGGACGCCTCGTCTCGATGCCCACTCATCAACATTTTATACCGGAGTTCGAAACAATAGGAGTCAAGGGTTACGGTATTGCAGTATATCTGAGGCAGTGTGCGGTGTATCTGGTATTTGGGTTTGTGACAGTTGTCGCAAGGTAAAAATTAGACATATTTCCTGAAAGTCATGTTGGTAAAACTTTTAAATAGCAAACAAGTTCAACATAACATCGATTTGCACAATCAATGCAATCCTTTACAAACGTTCTCATGCAACTGAAATAACCGATAGGAAAACTATACGGACGTAGCTTTTGTTGGAAAATTTACAAGTCATTCAAATGAACTCGATATATATCCTGTCAAATTTTTGTTTATCTGTTTGCTAGTGGAATAATCAAAATGAAAGTTAGATATGTATTTGATGACTGTAACTTCAAAGAATAGATATGGCGTGTATACATTTGTAAACAATAACATGCTTCCTAAGAGAAGAGCAGGAAAAATGTGTCTTCACGGAATCCTTCTAGAGATCAATAAAAAGTACACGTGTAGTTATTAGTTATCGGATGATTGGTTAAATAATGTGACCGACTTTCATTTTTGAATAGGATAACTGATAAAACAATACCGATCACATTATTTCTCTCGTATCTAGTACATATATTTTCGGAATCGTTATTACACAATCACTAATGAGTGTGGATGGATAAAAGTAAACTAATGGCAAATTGTTAATTTCATACCCATTTACAAAATCTGAATAGGCACTTTTCACATCATTTCACTGTGATAAAGTTTCCTTTCATTATATGGCGGAGGGTAAGTTGTGAGATTCATAATACTCAAGAAAATTGTAGTGAATTATTCTTCATTAACGGCAAACTGACAACTCAACTGTATGACAAACGGGATGATTTCAGCTTCTCCATCGTCAACTTCCCATATTTGTGTAGCAATATTCCATTATTACCTGCATATGGTGTTTATATATCTCAACTGATTCGATATGCAAGAGTCTGTTCTGGGTATAGTCAGTTTTTAAATCGAGGTAAGCTACTGACAAACAAGTTGATGGTACAGGGATTTCAACAGTCGCGATTGAAGTCAGCATTTCGCAAATTCTATGGTCGTTATAACGATCTAGTTCGTCAATACAACCTCGCATTGGGTCAAATGCTGTCTGACGTGTTTCATATCGATTGTTAAGCCGTTCTTGGCACACTGATTTTGACTGCGGATAAATCCGTTAGCATGATCAGGATATAGGGCTCACGGCGTGTGTGACCGTCCAACAGGGGATGCTTATTCCTCCTAGGCACCCGATCCCACCTTTGGTGTGTCCAGGGGTCCGTGTTTGCTCAACTATCTATTTTATATTGCTTATAGGAGTTATGAGATTGATCAGAGTTCGTTATCTTCACCTTGCATTCTGTAGTGCATTGGAGAACAGTCGTCCTAAATTGGATGCCTACTAAACGAGGTTAATTACGTCACATCGTCTCGTGAAAATAAAGACAACCGACTACATACAATCTGATCAAATTTTGCTGAATAAACAAGTGAAGGTTAGAAATTGGACTGATTATGTGAAATATCAATACCTATTAGAGTAAGTGACAAATTGCAAGTCAATGCATCGAAGTCATGCAAACTAAAATGCCGTGGACACAGAATGAATTGCAATCAATATTTGTCAGTATACCGTATACCGTATTCATCAACAACGTAGATATTCTCTATGTATGACTTTGCACTGTATTGTTGATCAAGTATTTTATAATGACACTGCATGACAATGACTATTCAGTGATGTCTAGACTTATTTACAGGACCGTATACACCTTCTGAAACAGACTACTCTGTATGCTATTAATGGATTGTTCTTAGCTCACCTGATCGCCTGTTACCTGTCATTTGTCCGTCTCTGTCTGTCCGTCCGTCTGTAAACTTTTTACATTTTCGACTTCTTCCCCAGAACAACAGGGCCAATTTCAACCAAACTTGGTCAAGAGCATCCTTGGGTGAAGGGCGTTCAAGTTTGTTCAAATGAAGGGCCATGTTCCTTTCAAAGACGGAGATAATCACCAAAATGCAAAAATAGGGTAGGGTTATTTAATATAAGAATCTGTTTAAGAACCACTGGGCCAGAAAAGCTGAAAAATACAAGAAAGCTTTCTGACATTGTGCAGATTCAAGTTTATTCAAATCATAGTCCCGGAGGTTGGATGGGGTCACAATAGGGGATCAAAGTATTACATACAAATATATAGGAAAAATCTTTAAAAATCTTCTTCTCAAGAACCACTGAACCAGAAAAGCTGATATTTATGTGAAAGCTTTCTGACATAGTGCAGATTCAAGTTTATAAAAATCATGGCCCCCAGGGGTAGGATTGGGCCTGAAGCGGGATCAAAATTTTGCATACAAATATAGGGACAATCTTTAAAAATCTTCTCAAAAACTATTAGGCCAAGAAAGTGGAAATTTACATGAAAGTTTTCTAACATAGTGCAGATTGAAATTTGTTCAAATCATGGCCCCCGGGGATAGGATGGGCCATAATAGTTTTATACAGTTTCATAATAGATCAAAGTTTTACATACAAATATATATGGAAAATCTTCTCAAAAACTACCAGGAAAATTGAAATTTACATGAAAGCTTTCTGACATAGTGTAGATTCAATTTTATGGAAATCATGGCCCCCGGAGGGTAAGATGAGGCGACAATAGGGGATGAAACTTTTACATACAAATGTATAGGGAAAATCATTACAAATCTTGTTCTGAAAAATCACTCGACCAGAAATGTTTACTTTCACATGAAAGCTTCCTGATATACTGTGAAACTTCTCCAAACCGGCCGGCTCTCGGACCGGAAAAAACGGCCGGTTTAGAGGGATGGCCGGTATACCGAGAATTTAGCAATGATAGACGTTTTATCTCAATATTCACAAACTAGGTACTGTTCACTTTGATCTGGTGATCTATGATCAATTATCGGTGGAGATTAAATTAGTCCGCTTGTACTTAAAGGTAATTATGAATTACAAAAAATATTCTCGCTGAAATCATCTTTCAAACTGAAAATTTATAACAGGATACATAAAGAAAACACAGAGACCTATTATTGGAATCCCTCTTACCTATAAAAACTCTGTTTACATTCATCGCTTATGTCATTAACAATTTTGTTTTGACGTTTTTAAAAAGTACAGTAGTAAATATGAAATTGTAATTTGAATATTTATTTGGAATTTTAAGTCTATGGAAACCAAGAAAATTTAATATATCTTTTAATAATTATCATTAACAGTCATGGGTTTGTTCTTTATTAACTACCGCTTATATCCATACGACAGTATGGTGATACAATATGACGTTCGATTCCGTATTCATTTAATATGTTCCTAACTGTTTTTTACATTTTGTACAGAATTTGGAAGGGTCTCTTGGATTAGCTAAGTGTCAATTAACACCCTTGACAGCACAGGTAAACAATAGAAATTAAAGAGGCCACTAGTGTGTTTCACACCTCCGGTCGATAATTTCCCACCTGGCCGGTCAGTCAGTCAATTTGCACACCTGGACGATCAACCTCTGACCAAAATTTTCTTGTCTTCAAAACGTGGCCGGTATGTTAAGGGTAAATTACACATGTTTGTTAACAAATGTACTTTAAAAAAGTGGCCGATGTCCGGTTTTCAGGGGTGGCCGGTTTTGTAAGACTTTCTTTGTAAGGAAATGTTAAGATTTCTGCCGGGACTTTGAAAATCGGCCGATATTCAGGGAGAACCGGTTTTCTGAGGGGCCGGTTTGGAGAAGTTTCACTGTAGTTCACATTCGAATTTTGAAAAAAATCATGACCCCCTGGAGTAGGTCGGGCCACAATAGGGATCTCAGTTCTACATGCAAACATACAGGGGAAATCTTTACATATGAGCCAAGGTGACTCAGGTGAGCGATGTGGCCCACGGGCCTCTTGTTTCGTGTAAATCTACTGGTGATAAATGACAGAAACAGAGAGAGGATAATTTTTTGTATGTATTAGGTTTCATAAATTCATCGTATCTCTCATCACCATTCTTCAGAGCATGGATACGGTTTCAATACAGAGGACCTTAAATAAAATCTCAAGACAGAGGGCCGTAATAAAATCTCAAGACGGAGGACCTTAAATAAAATCTTAAGACAGAGAACCTTATATAAAATCTCAAGACGGAGAACTTATATAACATCTCAGGACATTCAAGGCAGAGGACCTCGAATAAGAGACTTTAGATAAGAGATCAAGATGTAAGACCTTAAATAAAACTCAAGATGGAGGATCATGAACAAGCTATTTTATATATGATGAAAATCCACATTTGTTTTGCGAATATTACTTCCAAACATTCAGTGTACACACACATATCTGTCCACAAAGCATGTACTGCATTTAGTGGGAGTCCCCTCCGTGGAGTGTATATATCTCTTTGTCTACACAGCATGTACAGTATTTAAAGGGAGTCCCCTCCGTGGAGTGTATATATATATATATATATATATATATATATATATATATATATATATATATATATATCCATGTCTACACAGCATGTACTGTATTTAGTGGGAGTCTCCTCCGTGGAGTGTATATATATATATATCCCCCTGTCTACACAGCATGTACTGTATTTAGTGGGGGTCCCCTCTGTGGAGTATATATATATATATTCCCCTGTCTACACAGCATGTACTGTATTTAGTGGGGGTCCCCTCTGTGGAGTATATATATATATTCCCCTGTCTACACAGCATGTACTGTATTTAGCAGGAGTTCCCTCCGTGGTGGGTACATATACCCCGTCTGCTGTGCATGCTATGTGTTCTGTGGAGTGATTTGCTTTCATACAGGGCGATGTTTACTAACAGTGTATGCTATGTGTGTTGGTTATCAACAGTTTGGATTTAATATAAAACTTCTTAACAGCTGATATACCTGTAGAAACCCAGTTTAGAAAAGGTCCTTAGTTTCCCTTGCTTGTCATAAGAGGTAACTAAATAGGGTGGTCTTTCCAATGAGATAGCAAAAGCCTAGACCCCGTGTCACAACAGATGTGGCAATATAAAGATCCCTCCTTGCTCAAAAGCTGTAAGTTCAGAGCATAAGTGTAAATTTTGCAGCCTTTCACTGACAATGGTGACGACTCCATATGAGTGAAATGTTTTCAAGCGGAACATCAAACAATATACACCATAGTAGCCATTAACATTGTGTCATTGACAGTTGGCCTAAACTGAATTTGTAGCATGCATTTAAATTCAAGTTAGATTGCCAGCTAATGATATGTTTTTGTCTATCCTTAAACAGCTGTTTAAATAACCAACACTACTTTGTGACAAATCGAAACTTGCTGTTTTAGTGACCACAGTTTCAGGATGCTGGTATTTTAGTCGTTATGTGATGATATGATAGGATTGATTTAGCTAGAATTGTGAGTAAGCTTTCAGATCTAGAAACATGTAGTCATGCAGTATCCATCATTTCCATGACATCATCATGTCAAAAATTCTATGTCTGGAATTATGAAATTATCCAATGCCATTTTGATTTCTTTACTACAAACTTAACATTATTGGTAATCTCTATTCACTGGCAGACTTAATTTCCATGCTCTTCCATGTTAATGATCTCTATTCACTGGCAGCTTTAATTCCCATGCTCTTCCATGTTAATGATTTAGATTTGTTTTCAAATGATCACATATTGTTTACTAGATGTTTTCCATTTTCATTTCAGTTGCGAAAAGCTTACTTTAAACAGTTAGAAGAAATCACTAGCCTAAAAGAGCAGATATCGTTAAAAGACAAACGGATACGGCAGCTAGAGGAAGAAATCTCAATGTTAAAAATCCCGGTCACTCGGGACGACGTCGGACCGGATCACAGTGACTGCTGAAGTGCCAACTCTCAAGTCCCCAATGTGCTAGTCCTTGTTCTCGCATTAACCATTCCAGCCAGTCCAAATGTAGGTGTGCATTTTCTTGACCAGTAGAAGTACAAGTCGACAGAGACCGGTCTTGCGTTCAATACACCTTTGAACTTTTAAACTTTGTTTCCACATTGCATTGCGTCCTGTTTTGGAGGTAATAGAGCTATAGCATGATTTCAAGAGACAATGATCTGGATGCAAAATTGAACATTTGAACTTTGCTTCTGAGTTGTAATGTGTTCCTGTTTTGGAGGTAATAGATCTATAGCAAGATATCATGTGACATTGATCTGGATGTAATCTATTTATAGCAATATATCACGTGACATTGATCAGGATGTAATCTATTTATAGCATGATATCACGTGATAATGATCTGGATGTAATCTATTTATAGCAAGATATCACGTGACATTGATCTGGATGTAATCTATTTATAGCATGATATCACGTGACAATGATCTGGATTTGATCAGCCATGCGATGTGCCAGACAGTGAGTCCCTCTGTAAGTTTATGATTTTAGACACTCTAGAGTCTATTACAGTACAATAATATCAACACACAACATCACAAGACCTTTGCTAGTTTTGTGCTTGTGCTGTCAAAATGAGGGACGTGAATTTGGTGCGACTTTTAAACGGGAGATGAGTGACGAGAGGTTGATGTGACTTTATTGGGATATGGAAGGTGTCTTTTACCTGTATGCATTGTGGTATTATTATCTGAGATGAGTGACATTGTGAATGTATGTATATGGGTTTTTAAAGAATGAGATACATTCCACGTTCACTAATCATCTGACTTTGATCAACCTCGTTTTTAATCGAATGTTTTGTGTAATTTAGAAATGCATTAGCTGTGTATGTACTTATTGTAGGACCTAGATTATGGACAATTGTACCATGTTCATGACCATTTTTATTTTTAGCTCAGACCTACAGAAGAATATAGATACCTATGATGCATGCTTCCATATTAAATCTTATGTATAGTGATTTATTCATCAGTATAGTGTAACACGGTTATAGCAAACCTCCAGGGCTTGTGAAGAGTTGGGTCATTCTCCACTCATAGGCAAATTATCATTCCACAGTAAGTGTAAATTCATTATAACTGTGTTCATTATAAGCTTGTTGCACTGTACATACAGCTTTGTCACAGTTGCAGGAGACTTCCAAAGATCAATTCTATGAGTTACTGTAAAAAAATCACGGTCATGATTTACATTTACTACAAGATTTGATAACTGTTAACAAAGATTGTCGTAACCAATGAGTGATTTTACAAACTGTGTTTTATTTATACAGGTACAGCAGTGTTGTTTTTTTGTGATTTTTATGTGATATTCAATGTGTACAGTAATCTCTATTCTTTGTTTGTTGACGTGTTCAGGGGTGGATCCAGGATATTTCAAGGTGGGGTTATAATTCACGATGTTAGAAACCAATTTTGTACTTGCAATTTTATTTAGTAGTCACAAACTCCTACTGTCAGATAGGATTCACTGTCAGATTGGATTCATTGTCAGATGGGATTTGATGGGATTCACTGTCAGATGCGAACCAATATTAGGGAGGAACCACTGTTAGATAGGAAATCCACTGTCATTATTGGGAAATCTACTGCTGGGGAATGAATTTTCATTACTAAAGAGCTAAGCATCAACATGACTGAAATGGGTACAACACTTGTGGACATCCCTGGTATGTGAATAAAATTTGGTTTTAACATGGAAGTTTTAATATCCCTTTACAATTTTATCATAGAAACATAGAGTTCCCAAGTGCCTGACTTCCTGTAGTATACTTCCTCCCAGATAGATCCGCCTATGCTTACTGGTAATGCTTATTTAACACTGATTCATTATTTAGATTGTTCTAGACTACACTTGTTTCGTAGTTGTGTTTCATCTCAGAAATTGAGGGTTTTTTATTTTTGTATGTTTGTGTGCCAGATAATTAGTACATCTTCAGAGACATGCTTGTGAATGGTGAATCCATAATGTTATTAAAGAGGGAGGAAGTTCTTTGTTTGATATTTGCATGGACAGAGTTTAATAATTTTCGGAAAATTCCATCCTTAGATTTTTGGAGCTTTGGTGGGCGTTTCACAATGTTCTCATTTTTGTAACATTGAAAACACTGTAGACATATGACTTCTGATACTAATGTGACAGGATTAAATTGATCGTAGATAAAACAAATTATTTCTAATACAGTTAAACATACTTATAGTGAAGTGCTAAGGTGAACAATTACAGTAAAACATGCTTATAATAGTGAAGTGCTAGGGCGAACACTTTTATAGTAAAACATACTTGTAATTAATTACTGGGGATGAACAATTTCAATTCATTATAAACGTGATTTGTTATACCTCAGAAATTTATAGCACAATTTAAAAATTACGGGAAATAAAAGTCACTTCGCTGTAAACGTGAATTCATTATAAGAGTGTTTGATGTAATTGTGCTTTACTGTAAGTTTGAAATTATTATAAAGGTGTTTTTATTGTATATTTACATTTTCTAAACTGGAAGGAAATTTTGTTTGATTTTTTAAGGAAGCTACCTACTTGTAGAATATTAAAGTATACCTCTAATTAGACAGAAACTACCAGACACAAATTGATAATTGTTCATATTGGTGATTATATATTGGGCATTAAACTCATTTTGCTCAAATAGAACTGGAATACAGATACACTTAAAGTGTTTGGTAATGTAGACAATGTTCAGTTTGTCGTAATTTGATTTTAGTTAAGTTTTATGTTTTATGATGTAACAACTTGTGTATTCTGATTTCAGAATTACCCCAACCACAAAAAATATGCAACATGTCCAAATGTTCTTGTCAAAAGAAAATTAAATCAAATATTTGACCATGGTCGACATCTTTAATTTTTACAATTGTAGCACCAGCTTCCTAGAATCCCTTCCTGTACGTGTTCTATACAAAACTAAAAACACTGATATTCACATATTTTAACACATTGCATCTACATCACGCTATCATTGACAAGTATAAGTTGTTTTTATACAGAAGAGGACTGCATGTTTTATGAAAATAAGTCGTTATGATTTTATTTATGAAAATAAGTAATTCTGTGTTTTCATCTAAACTTGTAGCTCTGTTTCTTTTTATCAAAGCAGGTGATTCAGATTTTCTTTTAGCAGATAATGATAAGGTTATTTTTAGCAGATAATGATAAGGTTATTTTTAGCAGATAATGATAAGGTTTATTTTTAAAAAGTAGAACTGATTGTTTTTTTAATAAAACAAATGAGTTGGATAATATTTTTATCTTTACGAATAATTTTTATTGTTGGTCACATTTTTGATCACGGCAAGTAGAGCTAAGTTATGGTATAGACAAATTTAACTTATAATGTACATATTAACTTTACATACATTCCGGGAACTTGCTGTACTTTAGATAGGAGCTAGTCTGTATTTCTAGTGCTGTAGGAATATCGGGATACATGGCTTACATTATGAATAGAATATATGTCAGCTATATAATATGATTATCTTAAACATGTACAAGCGATATTGAAGATAAAAGCATGTTAAACGTTGGATTTTTTCGGATGTCCATCCTACTGATTTTAAATTCAGATCTTAACGTTGGACATTATATCACTGTAAGTAGTACAGACAATCTCTTGTTATACAGTAAAAGACAGTTATAGCGAACCTCCAGCGCCATTAAAACAGCACTACAGACAAAGTCTAGTTATACAGTAAAAGACAGTTATAGCGAACCTCCTGCGTCATTAAAACAGCACTACAGACAAAGTCTAGTTATACAATAGAAGACAGTTATAACGAACCTCCTGCGCCATTAAAACAGTACTACAAAGTCTAGTTTTACAGTAGAAGACAGTTATAGCGAACCTCCAGGTCCATCAGAAACAGTTTCTTTTAACCAAACTTCGTTATATCCAATATTGTTAAGGAGAATAAATATGACTTCGCAATAAGCTTGATAAGCTTGAATTTGTTATAAACGTGAATTCGCAAGAAGCGTGAGTTCTCCATGAGAGTGAATTCGTTATAACTGCGAATTCGTTATAACCGTGAATTCGTAATAATATTGCTTTACTATGTTGCTGCTAAATCATTCCAAATAAGTGTCCAAAAATTATGGTATCGAGTTAATTCAGCCATAGCTTAACTTTCATAGAGTAGCAATAATTCAAAGTAAACTAATGTGTAGTTAACAAATGTACCATAGAATCTCTGTTCAAAATAAAATACGTGTGTCTTTCTTTACACAATCACAGATCTGTCTCATTCATCAGGAGATAAAAAACAAACCCAATATCAATCCATATTCTATCAACAATGTTTGTTAAAATGTTATCCATCTATTAAAACTACCACACGGAAGACCGCCAGCGTGTATGTAGGATTAGTATTGTGTGAGCAAAGAAATGAATGACAGCTTTTTATATATTTACTTGTATAATCAAAATGTAATACAGGAAGTATTGCTGCTATTCCGATGAACTGTATTTAGTATATACCGTTTGTCTATAACAGGCATATATTTTTATGTCTTTTGTTTGTCTATAACAGGTATATACTTTTTTAATGTATTTTATTTGTCTATAAGATGTATAGAATTCCATGTCTACACATGTACGCATTATTGTAAATGAAAAGAAATAAAACGTTTTTGTATTTATTTGCATTTTTTATTTTGGACGCTGCAGATCTTCAACACTTTCGCTTGCATTAACTTACAAAGATTTCCTTTGAACAGTTTTGTTAATTGAAAGAATACACATGTTAAATATAGATAAATTAATTCTATACACTCTTTAGAATTTTAGATAATGTTATTATTTCTTATGTAAAATATAAACTTCTTTTTGTTTTGATTGATTGTTTTGATGTTTTCCGCCACACTCAACAATTTTTCAGTTATATGGTGGCGCCCAGTTTTTATTGGTGGAAGAGAGAACCCAGATACAATGTACCTGGGGAGAGACCACCGACCTTTCGAAAGTAAAATGGGAAACTTTCTCGCTTACCGGCACGAGCGGGATTCGAACCCGCGCCGAAAGAGGTGAGAGGCCGTGTGATTTTCAGCGCAATACTGTAACCACTCGGCCACGGAACAAATTCTTTAGTAAATGCAACGTATTTAAAAAAAAAAGCATTGATTAATGTAAAAAAAAAAAAAACCCAACCTTTTTATGTTTCATTGTAATTCTAAATAATGTATGAATGTGTTGGCTCATTACTTGTGATTAAAAATATAGTTCTTGACACACTGATTTTGACTACTGATAAATCCATTAACCTGATCAAGATATAGGGCTTAAGGTGGATGTAAGCGGTCGACAGGGGATACTCTCTCCTCATAGGCACCTAATTCCACCTCTGGCATGTCTAACGGCCTGTGTTTGCCCTGCACTTAATTTCGTATTCTTAGGTTGATCATTGTTTCTTATCTTCACATTTTTAGGATGGGTCAAAGCTGTGTACCCAAGTAACTCCGGATTGCTGTGGCGACACTCTCATAATATCGGCCAAATGTTGAACCAAGTTACACACTTACCCCACTAACTCGGACATATAATCTCGACATTCTCACAATATCGGCCAAATGTTGAACCAAGGTGCACACTTACCCGACTAACTCGGACATATTATCTCGACATTCTCACAATATCGGCTAAATGTCGAGTCAAGTTGCACACTTATCCCACTAACTCGGACATATAATCTCGACATTCTCACAATATCGACTAAATGTTGAGTCAAGTTACATACTAACCCAACTAACTCGGACATATAATCTCGACATTCTCAAAAAACATTGGCCCAATATTTGTCCAGCGTTTTGTTCTCATCTAACCTCGGTGCCCTAGGATGATTGTTATAGTGTTGTGACGATACAATCTGATTCAAATCAGATCCTCTCTCACCGATACACTGGAGAGGGATCTAACAACACTAAGTGTGAGCTCATGCCAACTATCTACACTGTATTGCTTATAGGAGTTATGAGATTGATCACTGTTCGTTATATTCACCTTTCTATCAAATGAAGGCTCTCGTCAACGTGAAAGTTTCCTGTTATATCGGAACATACTTGGTATTTATCATGCGCATGTCGATAATTACCGAGAAACACGGGATAATAATCGAAGAAGGTGGTGGCGGCCATGATCGATGTTAGAATACCACAGAAAATATATTTAACGATAATGGATGTATAATATATACGATCGTCATTTGTTCTTCCTTTAACGCTGATATTTGGAGTTCGTTTGAACACTTCATGGATCGATGCCAATTTTTGTGTACACTTCAGTAAAACGATTCCTGATTAGTCCTTCATTATTTGTCAAGTTATTGTTATTGGTCGAATCTTTATTGAATTATTCATGAGACGGTGGTCAATAACACGACCTCAAATGCAATGCTGTCAGATCTGTCTCCAGTGTAACGGTTAGAGAAGACCTGATCTTGATACGCAACTTCCGAGATATCAGCTCTTTTGTGATGGCGGTACGTTCTGTATTCTGTTGAACGCTTTGGTGGGTACAAGATGTATAAATACAGTATAGACTGGCTATCTAAATAAGGATGAAAGCGTAAAGAACAAGGTACAATTGTGTACATAAAAAGGCCCAAAAAATTTCTCTTGATTTAAATGTGTCTTGAATCAAGCTTGATCTGTGTTTTGAATAAGTTAAATACATGCCAAGTACACAATCTCAACTTAAATCGAAGTTATTTCTAATTTTATAGCATTATTACGTCATGAATAAGAGTTTTTCCCGCCATTTTTCAAAAAGAGTTTGATAACTGTTAAATTTGATCCAGATTATTGCTTAGGAAAAGGTGTCCCCATCCGTCGAGCAAAATGCAATTAATATATATTGTGTATTAAGAGAAGGCGAAAAATGTATTTGAATATGAATTTGCTCGACACATGGGCTGTATGTTTTCTGAAGGGAAAACACCCTGAATTTATGAAATTTTTCATTCATTTTGGCATTTTTGGCAATTTTATGCCAACTTCACGCTCCTCTCATACAACACAAAGTAATTTCGGATCAAATTAAACGTAGTTTTGATTTGCTTATATATTCCTTATTTGAATGTCAGATTTTGGGACCCCTGCTGAATTCATCTATTTCCTGGACCAGATGACAGTAGAAACTGTACCTACTTCTTTTCTTTTTATCAACCGTTGGTATACATTATACTGACAATATCAAGAATATTTTGTTTGAATTACGCCATTGCATTAAATATGAACTTATTGTTTATTTCCTCTGCTATGTAAGTGATACTTTTATCAAAGAAAGATGGTGATTATCAATTTTTGTTTGAGCTATTTTATTATCAAATACTCATAAACTTACTAAATGTGTGTGTTCCAGCAGTTCGGGTTGCTGCATGACGCCTGATAATCACCCTTTAGACAATATATGAACACAACGATCAGCATTTGTACCCACCGCGTGAGTACAAAAACATTTTGCGCCTCACCGTCCGTAAGAGGTCAAAAAGGGAAATAACTCTTGGGCAGCTCGGTAATTGTGTATTAGATTGCGTCTTGCGTATCATTATATTGTGTGGAATATAAAGTATATGATAATAGATAGCTCCGGAATTTTTAAGACTGCATGTGCGTCTAAATTTAGACTTTTTTTAAATCCTGGAATATCAAGAGATTAATTGTCACATTGAATTTAAACCTTTAATCTCCTATCTAAATTACTTATGTCCGACATAGGCTTCCATGTTCCCGAATACTATACTTCCGGGCAGAGATCTACGTAACAGACTTGTTTTATAACTCGTTGCACTTTTATCAGTGTGAATGCACGTTTTGTCCAATGATTCTCATGGGAAGGACGGTGCATTAGACTCTTAATATACAAGGGCAGTGAATTTATGGTTTATTTTCTTGTCAGCAATGACAACGTCTACAATCGATATTTCATTTACAGACATCACAGGGTGTTCCATTTGTTTCGGAAAATTTATAACGCCGAGGCTAAAACGGGTACGCTGAATTCGTACTGAAAGCGAAAGTTGAATTGTGATAGAAAAATGGCAACTTCACTAGACAGCTCTACAACGGAGGATGTTACATTTTGTTCGATATGTATCGAAAAGTTCAAGTCGCCGAGGTTTTTACCGTGTACACATTCCTTCTGTCACAAGTGTTTATCTTCCTACATTGATAATGTGTGTAAATCTACGGAGCCTCGTTTGGGATTTAATTGTCCATTATGCCGTGAGTACATTCCCATTGATAATGCCTTGGGTGAGCCAGAGAAGTGGGCAGAACTTTTCCCTGAAAACGAAGTATTAGGAAAACTTTTACAGGAATCAGAACAAACACAATGCGAGACTTGCTTACGACAGAGCGAAGTAGAGTATGCAACCGATTTTTGTTTCTTTTGCATGGAATATTTGTGCAAATTGTGTACAAAATATCATAAAAGAAGTCTAACAACACTTGACCATAAGACAGTACCAGTGAATAAAATGAAAGGAATGAATATTACACCGAGAATTGGTAGAGAAAATATGTGTTCAACACATCAGGATAGAAAACTAGAGCTATTTTGCAACGATCACGAAGAGCCATGCTGTGCAATGTGTGTCAGTACGGAACACAGAAAATGTGAAAGTGTTGATGCTATAAAGAAAACTGCTGAGACTCTCAGAGAGATTCTTAGTCATAATTTCGACAGCCTGTCTGAAGACATACATATTCTTGAAAACAAATTAGTAGATGCAAAGAAGGAACAAGAAAGGTTCGTTACAGAATGGATGATAAAGCAGACCAGATTACAGAGAATACCACGAGAGAATTTCGGGTTGCTATCGATCACTTGCAGCATCTGAAAAATGAGTATCTAACAAAAATGGCTACCGCTGTAAAGAGAAATAAAGAAAAATACGAAAAATGCATAGACACGCTATCAGATGGAATTCAATGCACAGATTACTGTTACAGAAATATTGAGGATTGTAGAAAAAGTCAGGATGACATCGATATGGTTGTGAAGTACTATAAAAGCAGAAAAATATTTGAACAACTCAAAAATTACGAATTTACACAAATACGCATAGGGCTTAAGGAAGGAAAGGATCCTATTTTGGAAGATATCATGGATCTTGAAAGTTTTCCTGGTGCAGTATTTTCAGAGTCCCTATTTGATGTCAAGTCTGATCTGAGAAGAGTTGAGTTATCTTTATTAAATCATTTTAGCATTGATGCAGGCTGCGTATGTGATGGTACGTTTTTATCAAATGGAGAGTTCGTTCTATCATGGCTGTCGACAAAAAGGCGGGGTTGTAAAAGGAGCAACAATGGTAAATGCTTCTTTTATAACAAAGTGTTTGCGTGCACAAGATCCATTGACTTGTCTTCAGAACCTTTCGGTCTGTGTGAAAAGGCACGAGAATTATTAGTGGCATGCCACGGTTCAAGATCCATTGAAAGGGTATCACTTTACTCTTATTCCAAATCATCAAATATGATATTCACCAGTCTTCACAAAAACTTTGGAATAGCAAAGAAGGATGCTTACTTTTACTATGCATGCAATGACAAAATCGTGAAGATAAACGAGTATGAAAGAATAATGAAAGAGTACAGCGCAGAGACTGGCGTGAAGCACATCGTCGCCACGAAAAAACACATAATATACAGTAACAGAAAAACACACGTCGTAACAGACGGAGGTCAAACCGTGTGGAAATGCGACAGTCCACATCTTAAATTTCTGTGTGGCCTTGACACGGACTCTGATGGTAATATCTATGTCGCTGGTAAATCCAGTGACAATGTCCATGTGTTGTCCAGTGAAGGCAAATTAATTCGACTTTTTGAGGACATTCCGAGACCATACTTTATGAAAATAAACAAAGCGAGAAATACATGTTGCGTGTGTAGCAATCGAAAACACATCAAAGTGTACGAATTCAAATAATCCCAGCGCTCCTCTCTCAGTGTTGTGATAACAGTGAAGTTTATGCAGAACATTAGAATAGTATTTTTTTCTATATGTTCAAATGTTGGATATAAAGAACAAATATGAAACTTTGATTCTCTGTAGTATTGTAGTTGTTAATTAATTGTAGTTGTTAATTAATTGTAGTTGTTAATTAAAAAGAATGAACAAATGGAGATAACGAACATCTGATTTGCACTTGTATGGCGTGCGTTTTGTTCTGATGTGATATTTCAACTCTAACACGGTACGAACGGACAAGAGTCATGGGCTTGATGGTATTTTTCACAGCAAGCAGTGTCACTTTTCGTCTATATGATTGTTCTATCGTATATTTCCGACTGAGCAAAACTAAGTATATACACGAGTGATAAAACTTGCATTCTTAGTCCGGGCATAAACATAATGCAGGGACAAATTTCGTAAATGGCTAACTACGAAATGTCAATATCTCGGCGAAAAATAAATACCAAGAAATAGTGACGACTAATTTCATAAAATAACACTTGAATGTTAATTGACACACAGTCAAGAGATACTTTATTCACTTTAATTACATATTTTACAGGTTAGGGAAGGGCCTGATAATCATTCTGAAAAGGTTAAATCGGGAAAAAAGATTAATATCAATTTCACATGTTTTATTTCTATCAATATCAACTTTGATTCGCTATGTCCTGAGTGTTTTTGATGAGCAACGAATGTTTTAAATAGATTGTTTGACATTTTATATTCTGCAATAATCTAATCCTCTCCTTTTTTATTCAGACGTTTTCAGGATAGGGCTAGAAGTCCACGGGATCTTCGTAATGATGCCAATATTTTTTTAATGAATAACCTTTAATAAAATCCTTGTATTTGTATCAAATGCTGTTGTTTACACAATAAATACTACCGACTTTGTGCTTGGGCATGTTTGAATGATTGATTGATTATTGTTTGAGAAAGGTGTTTTTAATTAAATATATTTACAACATTCAAGATTCTTGGTTTGCTATGCCATGCTTATTATCGTGAGATCTCGTCAGTAAATCTACTGAAAAACCTCAACATTGACAATCAGCGCGAAAATGTAGTTACTTGAGTCATTCCGACAAAAAAGGACAAATCATGTGGTGGCCGAGAAACGTACACTCTGCTGTTGCTTTTTAACTTGATATTTTAATACCGACGAAATCGCTTTCACCTCCGTGCTCGTCCATTGATGTAAACACTACCTTATATGGCATATGCAAATAATTTGACAACTGGAAGTTGAAACTTCAGTACATCAAAGATGGCACACAAATATGAATCAAGAAATTGGAATACATCGAAAAGTTGCAGGTTGTAAATTCATATATTGACTAAGAAATAGAGAATAGCATTTCAATTACGTAATGGAAGTCAGCAAATGTTTAAAATGATCGAAAATGTTGCGGGAGTGAATCACTCTCGCATTTGCACCATTACGGAGATCCTAAGGAGTTGTAGCCCCCTCAAAAAGAAAGAAAGAAATAATCGGAGAGGGCTGCATTAGCGCAGCTAACATTTTATAGGAAAGGTGAAGATAACAAACAGCGATCAATCTCATAACTCCTATAAGGAATACAATATACAATAGGACTGTTGTTCAGAATCAATGTAATGTCATGTTCCTGGGAAACTTAAACTTCAAACACTCTTATGCGTTTTGATATATCAAAAGCACATATAATGCCCCTCTCTTCATTTAATTTAAAGAATGTCGGGCTCGGGATGTCTTCGAACACCCTAATAAGTTCCCCGGTTCCAGACAACACGTGGACGTTATTGCTATCTGTTCCTGTAACGTATATGTTACCGACAGAGTCTTGATCGATTCCACATGGACATTTCAGGTTACGATTTTTATACTTCCAGACAATGTCTCCCTGATCGGTTATCGCTGTCACTTTTTCTATTTTCCAATCACTGTACACAATAAGTCCAGTGCTTGTTGCAAGTATATTTACATTATTTGCCCCTTCTACATCGTATATTTTCAATATCCTACCCACGCTATCGATTTTAATGATTTTCTTTCCACACGCAACATATATGTCACCCCTCCGGTTTGTTATTCCAAAAACTGATTCAGTCATGGGAATACTTCGAAGTTTCTGTAAATCTGATGAAGAAAATACTTCAATACTTTTTGAGCCGCTGCAAGTCACAAGAACTTCTTCATCGTTTTCTATCAAACCAAATGGTTTCTTAAGACTTTAACCAAATATACTGGGGACCCAATGTTTGTCCAAAAACATGCATTTCCCATCATCTCTGTAATCCGCTATCACAAAAGTGCCATTAGACAGAAATATACCATCGCACACGACATCCCCATCAATGCTAAATTCCTTTATTAAAGACATTTCTACAGTTCGAACATCAAAATAAAGTTGACGAGAGGATTCGGTATGGTGAACGTCAGAGAGAGCTGTCATATTCAAGATTTCCGTCAAAATAGGATCCTTTTTTGCAGAAATCATGATGCGCTTTCGTGAAAAATTCACGTGTTTTAAATGTTCATACGTTATTTTCGACGTATGAAACTTCATTATGAACTCCGTTTCATATTCACTGATTCGGGCTTGTTCAAACATTTTGCTGCAATACTCTGCACATTGTATTCCATCCGTTAAGGTGCCTATGCATGTTTGCAATTTTTCCTTGCTTTTCTTCAGAGAACTGGATATTTCTTCTATATGTTCATGTTGCAATTTCTGTAAGTGGTCAAGAAGAGTTTTAAAATCCTCTTCCGATCTTGCTATCATTTCATCAACCGAATTTTCGATTTCCGTTATATTCTTCTCTTCTTCGTCTTTGGCCTTTTCTAATTTACTTTTAAATTTGTTTACATCATCCATAATGGAGTCAACCTTGCCACTTTCCTTAAAAACATGTACAGCATTTTCAATAGTGTCAAACTGCTCACATCTCCTATGCTCCATGCCACCACACATTGCGCAACAGGGCTGTTCGTGATCAAAGCAATATAACCTAATCTTTTCATCCTTATGGGTGGCACAGCTGTTTGAGATATCAACAATGGATGTTCTGTTCGCCGATTTCAGTTCATTTAGTGGAGATACTTTGTGGTCTCGTGACGACATATTCTTCCTGTGGCATTTCGTACATATTTTGCATAAATGTTCTAAACATGAAAAGCAGTAGTCCGAGGCCTCCTCTTCTTCTTTTTCTCTCAAGCATGGCTCACAAAGCAATTGGTCTGATTTGTCTACAATTTTCCTCAACATTTCATTCACAGGAAAAAGCCCCGCCCACTCGTGTGGCTTATCGAAGGCGCCAGGACTGGGCGTATACTCACGGCATAATGGACAATTAAATCCCAAACGAGTCTCCGTAGATTTACACAAGCTCACGATGTAGGAAGATAAACAACCGTGACAGAAGGAATGTGTACACGGTAAAAACCTCGGCGACTTGAACTTTTCGAAACATATAGAACACAATGCAACATCCTCCATCGAAGAACTGTCTAGTGATGTTGCCATCTTTATAAATTACAAACCAACTTTCGCTTTCATTTCAAATTTGGCGAATTTGTCGTAACCTGGACGTTCAACTTCTTTTTCGAAACAAATGGAACACATTATGTTTGCATCTGTAAATGAAGAGTCGATGGTCGACGTTGTCATGCCAAAAAGCACATAAATCATAAATTTCACTGTCCGTGTAGATATAGAGAATACAATGTCCGCAACACCGACGTGCAGAAAACACACACTGAAAATGTCTTCAGAAACGGGACAAAACTGTGACGTAGGCAGAGTATTCAGAGACATGGAAAGCTATGTGGGACATAAATATACCTAATCCTTTTTTGGGGCGGGGTGCTGGTTAAGGTTTGGTTTGTATTTATATAAAGAATAATTTAACACGACGATACATGGGTGACAGTTAATTAATGTATTGATATTCCAAAATTAGAAACACTAGATTTATTCGCAGACCATTCAATTTCAATTATAATTTTTGTTTAGATGGAGGAGTTCGCTTCCTGAAATTGATTTTTACTAGATCCGTGCCTAAATGCTTTAAGTTTATAAAATTATCTGACTGTGGCCCTGTGGTTAAGGAGAAACATATATGTAAATAACAGGCACACATAGATTAGATAAGTGTTTGGCTGAATAAGAACTCATCTCCAACCGGAGAACGAAATGACAAATTCCTTCATTTTAAAGACAGAATGTGGGTGTACAAAATTGCATTAAGGTGGAGCTCCCTTATTGCACGAAAACAAATTCTTACATTTCTAACATTAACCCAGGAGCAAATATTCATATTGATTTAAATAGCAAGACCAATTAGATTGATTGATTGATTAAATATTGTTTAAAGTCCCTCTCGAGAATCTTTAACTCATATGGAGACGTCACCACTGCTGATGAAGGGCTGCAACATTTAGGCCTATGCTCGGCGCTTACGGCCTTTGAGCAGGAAGGGCTATTTATCGTGCCACGCCTGTTGTGACGCGTGACCTCGGTTTTTGCGGTCTCATCCGAAGGACCGCACCATTTAGTCGCCTCTCACGACAAGCAAGGGTTACTGAGGACCTATTCTACAGTTAGAAAGAGCACAACCAAAATTGTTTATTTTTAAAGTATAAATTGAAATTTCAAATCTTCTTCCCCTACATAGGAAATAAAGATGTATTGGGATTATCACAATTCACTACTGCTATCAAAATATGGAATTTCGAGGCTAGAGAATGAAAATATGTGCTGGAAAGTTATGAATTTAACCCATGCAGCGAAGGGTCAGTACCCCCCCCCCCCTCCTTTCTCCACTGATTTGAGGATTCGAAGTTTATATCATAACATTTATTTCTCTTGTTATGATATTTATGATTTTCCGGTATTCGGGGTATCCCTTATAGTTACAGGGTCTTAGCTCAATGAAATCACTACGAGTTCATTCTCCCCTTATGAATTACTAACCAATTCCTTTAGTGATAACTACGGAACCAATCTCAATTCCAATGCGAAAAGTCCAACCCGTTAACTTTGGTGTATAGCGTCCTCGGCACCTAAAAACAGGAAGACTTCGTCAAAATTTAGCAAAGGAATTCTTTATTTTTAACACACACATTTAATAAATACAATTTTATATTTACAAATATAAAGTGAAGTTTAAACATCAACAAATAAATAATCAATAAAACAATCCATTATCTTAGCATATTCAACAAGTTCATCTTATAAACTACAAAATCACATAACTTCTTACCTAAAAACAGCAATACTTCGTCAGAATTTAGCGAAGGAATTCTGACGACTTTTCGCCTTGTGCGCGTTTTTATACCACCTATTATTATTCTTAAATAACTCCTATCCTAATAAGGGGATTCAGCATTATTATCTCCCTGTCTCTGTGTGAGAAGCTATTTATTTCTGATCCTACCCCAGTGGTCAGTTAGTGCATCCTTACCCACTGACCAAGTACACAAGTTATTTCTAAAATATGTGCATTATCTATCAACCTGCAAGTGTCCGTAATTATTGTCGGCTTGCCGAGTTTACTCAATAATGCTTATCGCTCCATTATTTTTGTTTATCAGCAAAATGCAAAGATCATTAAACTATGTCATTTTCTTTTAGAAAATGTATAATTTCATTTACAATGTACACTGAAATATTCATTATGATATTTAGGTAAAATGTTCCTGTTTTAGTTCATGAAGTCTCCAAATCCCCCTTTATTTCCCCATCCCATCCGCCCACAATTTAGGATTTTGAAACTAGTGGATTCTAAAAAATTCTAAAGAACTTTTAGTAAACTTGAAATCACAGAATTTTCCCCAAATCAATAGCATTAAAACCTATGACTTTTCAACACTATACACGACCATTCCTCACGATAAATTAAAGACTAGACTTTTTGACATCATAGACAGTTGCTTCTTCAACAAAAACGGAAAACGGAAATATTCATATCTAGTGATCAGTCATTCAAAAACTTACTTTGTTAAACACCACTCTGATTCCACGCACAAGTACTCTGAAGTTGAAATAAAAAATATGCTAGAGTTCCTCATTGACAATATCTTCGTGGTCTTTGGTGATCAGGTCTTCCAACAGTCTGTTGGAATTCCCATGGGCACGAATTGTGCTCCTTTGTTAGCTGACCTGTTTTTATATTCATATGAAGCATAATTTATTCAAAAACTTCTACGTGAAAAGAAAAAATCTCTCGCTGTGACCTTCAATTCGACTTTTAGATATATCGATGACGTTTTGTCTATTAACAATGATAACTTTCATTCATATGTCGATTTGATATATCCCTGTGAGCTCGAAATAAAGGATACCACAAAGTCGTCCACTTCTGCTTCATACTTGGATATTTTATTGAATGTAGACATTAACGGCAAACTAACAACTCAACTGTATGACAAACGGGATGATTTCAGCTTCTCCATTGTAAACTTCCCACATTTATGTAGCAATATTCCATGATCACCTGCATATGGTGTTTATATATCTCAACTGATTCGATATGCAAGAACTTGTTCTGGGTATAGTCAGTTTTTAAATCGAGGTAAGCTACTGACAAACAAGTTGATGGTACAGGAATTTCAACAGTCTCGATTGAAGTCAGCATTTCGCAAATTCTATGATCGTTATAACGATCTAGTTCGTCAATACAACATCGCATTGGGTCAAATGCTGTCTGACGTGTTTCATACCGATTGTTAAGCCGTTCTTGGCACACTGATTTTGACTGAGGATAACTCCGTTTACCTGATCAGGATATGGGGCTCACTGCGGGTGTGACCGGTTAACAGAGGATGCTTACTCCTCCTAGGCACCTGATCCCACCTCTGGTGTGTCCAGGGTCCGTGTTTGCCCAACTATCTATTTTGTATTGCTTGTAGGAATTATGAGATTGATCACTGTTCGTTATCTTCACCTTGCACTATCAAAAGTTAGATCTGGTGGCATTGCTTTGCTGTTTAGAGATTCACTTGTGAAGTGTGTCACAGTAATTAACACAAATTGTAAATATGTATCCTGGTTTAAAATGAACAAATCACTGTTTAATATTGATGAAGATATTTATTTCGGTGCTGTATACATCCCTCCTGAAGGAAGTAAATACTCATCTCCTGATTGTTATGTTGAGATTGAACACGAATCAATCAATATAAGTAGAGAGTGTAAATATGTATGTTTGATGGGAGATTTCAACTCGAGAATTGGAAAATTAAATGATTTTGTTGAAGTGGATGATTTTTTAACAAATGTCAAACAATGTAATTCTGTTGAAATTGAAAATATTGATATTTTATCATTTTTTGACAATATCAATATCTCCGCAGTCAGAACAGCGCAGGATACCTCAACTAATAATTTTGGTTATAAATTGATAGATTTTTGTGTGAATAATAATCTATATATTGTAAACAGTCTTTTGGGTAATGATAAAGGTGTTGGAGATTTTTCCTGTAAAAACAGAAGCACTGTGTATTATGTGTTATCAAGCAGAGAACTGTTTAATATTTTAATGAAGTTTGATATTTTAGATTTCTGTGCTTTATTTTCAGATGTTCATAATCCTATTTCTTTTTGTATCTCTACAGTTCAGAATTTTACCACTTTAAAAAAAAAAAATGAACATCAAAGTACAGGTGAAAATCAGCCACGTGTGAAATTGTGGTGCGCGGACAAAGCTGACGTTTTTCGTAATGGTATTGACGTTCAGGCCGTAAATAATATTGAAAGTTACTTGAATGAATTATCCACTAGGTCTAGTATTTGTAAAGCAGACATTACCAAGGTAGCAAATGATATATGTAATGTGTATTTGAACACAGCCAGTGAAGTATTTGGAGTTACAAAAAATGTACAAAAAATGAAAAATAAACCCTGGTTCAATAGAGAATGTAGAGCTGCAAGAAGAAAATTTCATTTAGCGAAACGACTTCATAATAGGCACACGACAGCAGAAAACAAAGACAATCTTAAAACAATGAGTAAAAACTACAAACGTATAATGGATAGTTGTATGAAAAAGTATAAGTTTGAAATAGCACGTACACTGTCTGAACTGCGCTCTACAAACTCTAAAGAATATTGAAAGATCTTAAATTCATCAAATAAAAATAAGAAATGCGCCGTCGATATTAACGAAATGTTCCAGTTTATGAGGAATCTTAATTTAGGTGATTCTAATGACGATTTAACAGGGAATTTTGATAATTTTGATTTTGTTCCAAACGATGGAGATACCTCTGATGAGTTCCTTAACACTGTTATTACTGACGACGAAATAGAAAAGGCTGCTAGAAAACTTAAACACGATAAAGCACCTGACTATGATAATGTATTAAATGAACATATCTCATCAACTTTGTCAATATTTTTACCTGTGTATAAGAAACTTTTTAATATGATTTTTGACAGTGGCTTTGTTCAAGATGAGTGGTTACTTGGAGTTGTTAAACCTATATACAAAAATAAGGGTGATCCAACATCACCGGAAAATTACCGCCCTATTACTTTGTTAAGTTGTCTCGGTAAACTTTTCACATGCATTTTAAATAGTTGACTGGAGGCATACGCCGAGGAAGTTAATTTGATTAATGAAAATCAAGCTGGGTTTAGGAAAAACCATTCAACATTAGATCATATTCTTTCTTTACAGTTTTTGTCACACACTCTAATGAGTAAAAAAAGAAATTATTTTGCGCATTTATTGATTTTAAACAAGCATTTGACACTGTGTGGAGAAATGGTCTGTGGAACAAGTTAACTACAAACGGTATCAAGGGAAAATGTTTTACTTATATCAGAAATATGTATATGGGAATTAAATCAATGATTAAGATAAATGGCATGTCAACTGACTTTTTCACATGTAATGTTGGGGTAAGACAGGGCGAACATGTATCCCCATTTCTGTTTGCTTTGTATATTAACGATCTTGAATATTTTTTACAAGAAAAAGGCATTATTGGCCTACATAGTGTTACTAATTCAATTGAAGAAGAACTTATGTTGTACTTGAAACTTTTAATTCTGCTATATGCAGATGATACAATTATAATGGCTGAATCTGCTGATGATTTACAATGTGCGTTGAATGAATTTTTTATATACTGTACCCAGTGGAAATTGAATGTTAATGTCGATAAAACAAAAATTTGATATTCTCAAAGGGTCCATTGATGAAAAGGCAATTTTACTATAATGGGGGTGTGATAGAGAATGTAAAAGAATTCAAATATCTCGGTATTATATTTTCTAGATCAGGGTCTTTTTGTAGAGCTAAGAAACATTTATGTGAACAAGCCCAGAAAGCTATGTATGGAATTATAAGGAAAATTAGATTGTTTGATTTACCAATTAGTTGTCAATTTGACCTGTTTGAAAAAGTAGTTTTACCAGTTTTAATTTATGGATGTGAAATATGGGGGAATGAAAATTTACAAGTTGTAGAGCGCATTCACTTAAAATTTCTGAAACACATTTTTCAGCTGAAAAGCTCTACGCCCTCATTTATGGTATATGGTGAAACAGGTCGTTTCCCAATCTATATTAATATGTATAGCAGAATGATTTCATACTGGGCTACATTATTGCAAGGTTGTGACTTTAAAATTGTTAATGTACTTTATAAATTTTTGCATACACAATATCTTAACGGTACTGTTAAGAACCCCTGGTTTGAATGTATTCATCGAATTTTAAACATGTGCGGTCTTTCAAATATATGGAATCAACAAAAGAACATAAATGTAAAATGGATAACAAATACTGTCAAACAAAGACTTAAGGATCAATTCATTCAAACATGGTCGAGCGATATGTTCAATTCATCTAAAGGTAAAATATACAGAACTTTTAAAATAGACTTTGGACCAGAAAAATATTTAGAAATATTGTCAAAAAAATTTAGAACTATTTTTCTTTAATTTCGCACCACAAATCACCGCCTCCCTATAGAGACTGGTAGATGGATTGATATTCCATATAATGAAAGATTTTGTGTTTTGTGTAAGGAATCGAAAATTCCAAACGAATTCCATTATATATTAGAATGCAATGCTTTGTCAAATATTAGAAAAGAATACCTACACAGTTGATATTACACAAGACCTAATGTTATTAAATTTCATGAAATTATGTCAACCAGTAAGGTTAAAACACTTAAAAAACTCTGTATGCTTATCTCGAAAATCTATGAGTTAGTCTGTCCTCCTTAATATATTTTCTAAATACTTTTTCAATACATGTATATTTGTACATATTCTGACCTTATTCTTACTCAAATGTATGTTTACTTAATGCACCTCATGTACCATGTATAATGTGGTTTGAGTGAATAAAATGAACTTGAACTTGAAACTCGGCCATTTTTAATTGTTTGTGAGGAATTTTAAGCAGGCTAACTTTCCGCCTTCCACGGTCCCTTGAAACACGGTTTTAGACAGAAGCTATTTCATATTTTATATGATACTAGTGAGTACATTTGAAGAAAAACAATGACTGATCGATTGATTGTATATTGTTACGTATTGTTTAACGTTCCTCTCGAGAATATTTCACTCATATGGAGACGTCACTATTGCCGCGGTAAGGCTTCAAAATATAGGCCGCTATCCTCGGTGCTTATGACCATTAAGCAGGGAGGGATCTATATCGTGCCACTTTTGCTCTGACATGGAGCCTCGATTTTTGTGTCACCATTTACGACAAACATTTACTGAGAACCTACTGTAACCCGGAGCTCCACAGGAAAAGAAAACAACGAATATCCTCAATAATCCTAACGAGTCTGCCAGCGCCACATAGCACGTGAATATTGTCATTTAGGAAAGCAGCAAAAACATTTTGCATGTTTACTATAGATAGACTAAAATTAACCAATAAGACAATATACTTATCTTTTAAAAATTTAGAATCAATCAGTAATTCAAAAAACTAAAATAATTCAGTGTACTTGTTCTATCATATATATTCATTGCAATTTCATGTTAATAATCTTAGTTAGCATTCACACAAGAAAAACAAAATACAAATGTAAATGCCATGATATTGCTGCTTGCTCTAAATAAAAAGTAGACAACAAAAACTAAAGGCCGATACACAGCCTACACAAAAATGGCTGCAGATGACAGAAGGGTGGACAGTGGGTCTATAAAATCCAGTTGGCAGATCAAACATAACTTCTCTCTTGTGTAAAATCAATGATTGCCATGTGACCCAAATTAGCTCAACTGAATGGTTAAAAATGAGAAATCAAAGAATAGGATAAACAAGGAATTAGAGATCAACATATAAAGATTGTAAAATAAGTTCCAAATAGCCGCGCTAGTCCGTCAGTCCAAGACCGAAATCAGGGAGATCGATAAATATGAAATATTATCCCGCCTTTGAGCCAGTAAAATCATAGTAAAGTTATAATTGAACATACAATAATATTTCAGGTGCCTTAGAAAACTGGTATTTATATTTTTTTCAACCCATCTTCTTTTTTCTTAAATCAGGAGACTTAATCGTATTTTCAGAAGCATCAAGAAAATTAATTCACATACAAATATCAGTATATTTTCATAGCGAGGAAAGTATTGTGACGCTTATAATGAATATAATTATATTCTACATGTAGTGGTAAACTTCCAGAGTTTTTCAAAGAGATATATGTAATTATTAATGGCCTTGAGCTAATCATTTATGAAAGAAGAATTTTGGAAAATGGAGACAATTTTATTTAATTCAGCCATATCAAAAGAATGATAATGCAAAAGATTGACAAATTACTTACAGCACCAATACATGGATGTCAATAAAAATATCCTTTAAACTCAGGCGTGAAACATTTATCTAATGGCAAACCCGATTAATAACAACGCATCTCGGAAAATGGCTTATGTCATGCGATTTAAGAAGAATTTATTATTATTAAAGTTTTTAAATGAAAAGGTGTAGATAACGAACATTGATCAATCCCATAACTCTTATAAGGAATACAAAATATAGAGTTGGGCAAACACGGACCCCTGGACACACCAGAGGTGGGATCAGACAAACACGGACCCCTGGACACACCAGAGGTGGGATCAGACAAACACGGACCCCTGGACACACCAGGGTAGGATCAGGTGTATGGGCAAGCACATCAACATCTTGTTTATTGAATCAATCAACTCTTTAAATTCATTAATCAATGAAATAAAATAATCTCATCACAACAACAAACCATATGTATGTTTCCATATTTCTATACATCCGATATTATGAATTTTCGCCAACTTAATGTAACTGGTAACTGCCACGTAATTGAGCTGGCGGTTGGCACTTGGTTTAATTTGCGACCGTCATTTATCTAACCGGTGACCACTTAAATTATATGGCAGCCGTCCCTTAATTTAGACATGCCGACTGTCTATTTAATAAAACACCTTTGTACTACTGAGTTATTAGTTTTGTAAGAGTTGAAAATAGTCCACAGACTCGTAGAATCAGTTGTTAAAGTGTTGGAACAGCCGAAGGAGAATTTGTCTTCTAGAAGTGCTAACAAAGCATAATTAGGATCTCAAAATCTCTTTTGTCCAAGCTTTATACTCCTAAATTGATTGGAGGTCAGCTCCCTTGGTCTTTCAATTCATCAGTTCAGTCAAGGTTAAATATTTTACTTTCATTAGTACCATTAAATGAGTGGAGTGATGGCTAACTCCATCATTTATCTTATTTTACCTGTAAAATAACATAATTTGCATGTAAAATAACGAAATATAAACGTTGCCAAAGGTTGAGGACAGCACTTGCTTCCAAGTACAAAATACGTTAGTCTATAAAGTACACAGTAAGATTTTTTCGTGCGCGAATATATTTGTCGACATTTGATATGGACATTCATATAACGTTGTGAATTAACAACACAATCGGTTTCGGTTACAGTAGTTGATCCCCTTTTATTTTTGGAGAGAGAGAGATCGAGAGAGAGAGAGAGATCGAGAGAGAGAGATCATATTATGATTATCAGTATAATAATAACTAAAGAATATGAATTTAATTACTGACACTCGTCTGGTAGATTAAGTAGCGGTCGCCATATAAATTAAGTATTGACCGCAAGATCAATGCATACTAATTATATACCCTGGCACCCACCGGCTTTCACGCATATAAAGACGCTGCTAACTTCGGTACATTTTCACAAGTCAAGGGTTATTGATTCTTTACCTCGCATTAACCCTTTAACATCAGTGATTATCAAAAAGTTGGGATTGTTCTGATTGTTTCCACACAAGAGTGGGAACCAATGAGAAAGCGGTTCTATTTATAACAACGCGAAGCGAGAGATTCAAATAAAAACCTGTGTATTGATATGGCTATTGATACGGCTATTCGAATCGTTTTAAACAATATTATCTAATGCGCAAATATTTTAAAACTTGATGTACAATCAATAAACATAATTAGTGGTGTAAATATTACAATCAATACAGCAGTATGAGATTGCGTCATTTGTATCCATGTACACTATAACAAGATGCAATGATTTCATTGGATGTTCTATCTATAGTAGGTTGTGTAATGATCTAAATGAGCCGAACTTTTATATAGCGACTGATGTCAAGTGTTAGTGCGAAGCATAGAGGCTAAGCCCGTTTTGGGCCCAAACTCTTGTGATATCATTTATTGTATTCGGGCCCAAATCGGGCTAAGCCCCTGTGGTGCGATGTAACGAATCAATAACCGTTGACTTGTGAAGATGACTTCGGTAATATACAAGATATCCATGACAGTAGGGGCGAGTCGCCTTCATCTTACTAATGTCTACTGTGACACCCTTGAGGAGGTCATTATGTCTTAAACACTGGCAATAACTTTAGGATGAACAAAAAGTGGTGTTATAATTCGTTCTTAAACACAGGTGGAAAGGTCCGTGATATACTTCAATATTTACATTGATGTTGATGCAGTAAATTAGTTCAATCCCTTCTCAAAATCGATTCGGACACCTGTAACGGACACACATTAGGCATTGTCTCCCCTATTATTGTTAGCCCCCATCCCCTCATGTTGATTTGGTGTTCAAGTGTGTGTAATATACTTATATTTGTAATACGTTCCCTTTGTTGGGATTAGATATGATTACTTATACAACACCTAGACTTCATATGGCTTCATATCCGATTCTGAATTCTCATTTCGTAGAACCCTCTAAATACACATTGGCAATAAGACATACAATAATTCTGAAAAAATCCTATTGCAAACGTTATCGTACATTCATCGTGATCAATCAAATTTGTCACCGAATTTCAGAAACCGGTACCTGTGCACTTCACGTGTCACGGGTGGGTCTACAATGTTCAAGTCGCTGATTCAAACTCGTCTTTCTCTGTCATTTCATGTCTTTGCCTACTTCATTTGTTTGGTAGATAGTAACTATTTCCCGAAAGTATGCTTTTTGATAAATACACCTAGTCCTTTATATCACCTTTCACATGTAATTCGTACACAATTTTATCAATTTCAACACTCTAGACCCACTTGTGAAACGCGAAGGAAGTATGAGACGGAAGCACGGGTTTTCTGAATTTCCCGACGAATTTGGTTGATCAATATATATCTAAGACATTCTATGTAATATAGTTTTTAAAGCAATATTGTGTATCTTATGAGAAAATCGATTTGATACTGGTCGCAGTAGCTCAGTGGTAGAGCTTTCACTTCGTAACCGGGAAGTCAATCCCAAGACGTAAACATAGATGATGCCTGCTCTTTCCCAAAACGTTCTGCATTAAGAAGGACCACGGATCTCTCCGACATGACCTTAAAACGGAGGTCCGTGTCACGGCAGGCGTTGCACGTTACACATATAAATTTATATATCCGTACGATAGATTCACTACTCTGGTCTTAAAGCGCGTAGATTGTTTTCTATGAATTCATACATCAAGGCATGTAAAATGTACCAATGTCGTGAATACTGTGCAGCCACAAGATGAGCCAATCAACATGGACACAAGAATGAATATTTCAGAACAAACATGTGAATTATTATAGGACTGTATTTCGGCACAACATCCCCTCATTTGTTCTTCATTACATCACCCAAACTGATAGTCCTTGGTCCAAAAATGCATTATTTCATTTCCAAATAAAGACATACAAAGACTCCGTTAAAAGTTATATGTTATTAGTTCAATCCGCAGCCTCGTTCCTGGACGCTTTATAAATAGTTTTCGTCGTATCAACTTGTACACCTACGTATATTCTGATAGCTCTTGATTCAAAGATGTTAAATTTTAGAAAACTAATATTGTATATCACTGCAGATATTGACTCTATAACATTTTACTACTGCAATACGGCACTATGGCGGCGTTTAGTGCTGCCCATAATATTTGGAGACAAGAAAAATGTTCCTGGCGCCTTTTTACAGCTTTGTGATATTGAGAAGTTTGTGAACAGAAAAATCCTATTTTAACACCGCATCGTCAACGTACAACCAACGCAATACAGTGAGATGATAACCAGTTTTTGTATTTCCATTCTCCTTGAATGCTGATTTACATGATTGTTTTTGTATCAATCAAAACCTGGCGATTTAACGTAGGTCGCGGGTTTAGACCTTTTTTACCCCCTCGAAAACCCCACCTGAAAATTGGACCGATGTATCTTGACAATGTATATGCAATTCTGTGAAAATTGTTTTTCATTAAAAAGCACAGTTTTTTTTTTTTAGTAATTAGGTTTTCAACATACCATTGTTTTAACGGCAGTGACACTGTTTTCCATTGAATTATATAGGACATAAGTGATTGACTTTGTGTGATTCATCTTTTAAGTAGACAGAATTTGGGTACTGTTAATTTTGTTAATATTAGTATCAAAGCGAAACAAAAACAATTTGATTTTTTTCTGTCTTTTTTCGGGGGGGGGGGGGGGGGGGGATATCGCGTTCGTTTTATAAAGAAAGAAATATCAAAGTTTGATTTTAAAAAGAGAAGGAATTCATCAAAGCAGAACATTTTAACAAACAACGTTACAATTAAATAATCGCGACGTCATTCAACGACGTCATTCATTTACTTTTCATGCGTCACTTCAAAAAGAACTCAAAACAACGTTATTGACTCTTGGTTTTAAGGGGAAATCAAATTTGTATGAACAATATAATTAATTATTTACAAAATACATGTTGCAAAATTTCTTAACTTATATGAATGTGTACATATATTGACCTATATATCTTATTCGTTTTGCAAGGCTAATAATTGAAATTCTTTTCTTCTTTTGCCATCGCGTGATCGCATTAGCAATGAATTAACTAATATTATAGTATAATTTCAATTATGAATCCCACTAAGGTTGAATGTTTAGTTTCACATAGTTTAATCAGGTTTTGATATTCTAACCAGAAATGGAACCAAAGTTGTACCTATCTTACACTATATTCATGTTTATCCACCCCCCTCCCCCTACAAACACATGGAAAGGCTCACTTTCCAAACCAAACAACGGGTACCTGTAAAGTGCGAAACGAAAGGAAATCTACCGAAACGAAACAAAATCCACCGAAACGAAACGAAACAGGTTGCATAACCGAGCTCTTTTAATTGTAATAATAAAGAATGGTTACAGTTTGGGGAAACACACTAAACGAGGGGTGGGGTCGTCGACATTGGATCCGTCTTTTGACATAGATACATTGTTTGAAGAAGCTGGTGATTGAGAAAATTGGAATCAGGAAGAGCTCTTAACCTCTTATTTCATTTCTAACTGCTGAGGTGCGAGTACTTACAGTAATGGAAAAAATTAAATAGTATAACATATATGAATGCAATTCGGTAAGATATATATATATATATATATATATATATATGTATTATTAAAAATTATTATTGATATATAAAGAGTCTAAAAATTCTATTCATTTGGGTTGTTGCTAAGACGTGGAATTGAAAACGGACGGAGAACGGAAATTTTTGTTATGCAATAATATCAGGAGGAGGTCAGCATTTTGTAAAATCAAAAGGCTTATGAACAAGAGAAGCAGAAATTACAAAGAGAACGGGAGGACATACTAAAAATCCACCGTTTGATATACTACATACAAATACAGAATATCCGCATATATATATATTTGTCTGTAAAGCAAAAAATACTGAAACATATATGTATGTCCAAAGGTGGATCCAACGCCGGCGACTCCACCCGGCGGTAAGTGTGTTTCTCCGGACCTCTGAGATTGTAACGCTCCGTTCTGAAATTTATGGATCTGAAACTAATTGCACATGGAATTTAATCAACTTCGGATGTGTACTTTGTACTTACTCACCTTCCCTTTCCAACTTTTGAAACTTTGTATCAGTCAAGCCGAAAGCCTACACCAAAGGGGAGGCGAATCTTATTTATACGTGGTAACTTTCACAGGAGCCTAAGATACCATTTTTAAATATTATAATTAAATGAGTTCGGTTATGCTATCTATTTCGTTTCGTTTCGGTGGGTTTCGTTTCGTTTCGTTTCTATTTCGTTTCACACTTTACAGGTACCCACCAAACAACCCCTTGAAAACATGAACGCGTTTTAAAACTATGCTTATTTTTAACTTGTATTACAGATTCACTTGAAACGTCTGTTACTTTTTCTAATTAACTTCACTCTCTTGTTATTATAGAATTTAGAGTTTTCAGCCCGTTGTAGTGTTTGAAATAACCGTGCACCCGACCGTCCGAGATGCATGAATTTTACCACGGGCGAATAAATTTCTTGGTATAGACACCCGATCGGACGTGAAAAAATTTCCGCTAAATGAAATTATTGTACCTGTAACAAAATGGACAGATCTCATCAATTTAGTATATTTTACTGCATATTCAACTGTATATCAAATTTCAATAAAAATAATGAACTAGAAACGAATTAGGTCCGTCGTACTCCATTAGAAGATGTATACTTGTAGTAATACATGTAAAAGTAAGTTTTAAATATGCAGTTATTTTCTCAGGGTTAGTAGGTCTTTGGCTGGGCGAACAACTTTACAAGAAATCAGCCCTGCATGTCTAGCTAATTTTAAAAGCGAATTTCAAATACTCTTTGATGTGGGCAGTTGTAAGAATACCTGTATTGTATACTTCCTGTTCCCCAATGATGCCGGCATTCATTGTGTAAATATGATCGATTCTCTCTCTCTCTCTCTCTCTCTCTCTCTCTCTCTCTCTCTCTCTCTCTCTCTCTCTCTCCCACATCACCAACCCACCACTCAAATGTTTATTTATTAAATGAATATTTAAAACAATAGGTAGATCTTGTTAAAGGTAAGGTATTTGAACAGAGAACTTTGCATCTTCCCCAACTCAATCGAGTCATTTACATTATGTTTTTTGATAGTATGACTTATAAGTATATCATAAACTCATAGTACATGTGATGAATTACAATAGCTACCGTTATGGCCACATAAACAATTAGAATAACAAGTAACAATTCCAACGAGACTATAATGACCAAACAATTTTCAATCGACAAGCATTGCCCGGTCTTAACCAGTATTGACCACCGGCCCGGTCAATACTCATATTGACCACATTTCTGCCAACACTGATTATAATAAAATTCAGCCCGTATGTATTACAATGTAAATAATGTGTACATGTACTAAATAGGCATTCATACTTGATATAAGAAATCTTATCGAAGGTAAAGTTAGCAACCGCGAATTCGTTAGTTAGAGCTCCTCTGGTGTCATGGCTAGCACTCAAATGCATGCAGGGATTGCTCTTTTGCAAATTGCTCCATAGTTACAAGTGAGAATCCCGAATCGTTTGGATATGGAGGCGACGCGATAGGCATTGCCCGGCGTTAAAGAACCCCCACTGCTACGGTCGTAGCCGATAAGCATTGATCTAGATTAGTGTTACTTCCCCTACAACTGTTGACGTCACAATATACGGGGAGTATAACAAGAATATGAAATGCAGGCAAGTTATAAACTTACACCTATTTCAATGGAAATAAATGTACAATGTACAATACTGCTTAAGACCGGTCAATGCTTGTCGATTGAGAATTGTTTGGTCATTATAGTCAAATACAATTGTACAATGATTTTGACTGCGGATAACTCCGTTTACCCGATCAGGATATAGGGCTCACGGCGGGTGTGACCGGTCGATAAGCGATGCTTACTCCTCCTAGGCACCAGATCCCACCTCTGGTGTGTCCAGGGGCCATGCTTGCCAATCTATCTTTTTTGTATTGCTTGTGGGAGTTATGAGAATGATCAATTTTTTTTAGTCATCTTCACCTTTCATACAGTAAATAGAAATCATTACCCTTAGTATATATTTTACATATTGTTGATTGTTTTAGAATAACGAATACATAATCCGTATTTTATATCATTTTTATTTACTGAGACTGACAACTGCCGATTATGTACAGTGACAATTTATTCGCTTCTTCTGACAAGCCACCGAATCAACCAAAACAAAAAAACAAAAAATAGTAGAGTTTCCTACATACTTGATGTACAGCAATACAAATACATGTAAATGAAATATTGTATGTGGCGAAAACATTGTAAGATATTTATAACCTCATTTTAGCTTTAAGGTTATACATATTGATTCACTATCAATGGATTCAGTCTTAAGTCTGACGACGTACTGGAATCAAAAATAGAGCCCAAGACCTCCCTTGAGTGAAACCATTCAGCAAGAACAGTGGGTTGACACAGACGATTTTTGTTAAGTTAAAATTCAGCGAGTCATCGAACGAAATCATATTTTATATTTGATTTTCAATTAGAATTGCATTGATAAAATTGTCCAACGACTTGTATTTTGGCATATTTTATCTCATGGAATATTTTAAAACAAATCACAAAAATCTACAGTTTATACACTTTCATGATTGTGTAATAGCTGCACACACAACAAACACTCCTCTCTTCCATTAGTTGAATGAAGGCAATACTTCCAATGTATGTATAAGATAACTTGTGTGAACACTAAAGTTGATTTTTCTTATTTTATTAAGGCAAAGTTACAAAATCCTACAGTTTATACACTTTCATTATTTTGCGATTGCTACACACACAACACATACTCCTATCCTGCATTAGTTTAATAAACACTGGCTGTGGAATATCCTCGATAATCCTAAGGAGTGTACCAGCACCAGACAACACATGGATATTGTTACTTTGTTCAGCGGCAACAAAGATATTACCGACAGAGTCTACATCAAGTCCACGGGGTTGTTTCATTTTGAGATGCTTATACTGCCAGATGGTGTCTCCCTGGTCCGTGATGGCGGTTACTGTATTAAGGAACCAGTTACTGTACACAAGATGTCCATCATTTGTTCCACTTATGTTAACATTATTATTGCCTTCAACTTTATATTCTCGAAGGTTTTTACCGGACATATCAATTTTTATAATTTTACTTCCACATGCTACATAACACGCTCCATTGTGTTTTGTTATTCCATACACTGTTTCGTTTATATTGATGCTTCGCAGTTTATGTAAATCAGACGCAGAAAAAACTTCTATAGACTTCGCTAAATGACACGTCACCAGTAATTCTTCTCCAGCTTGTATTGCTTGAAAAGGGTAACTCAGTCCATCAATGACTTCCGTGGATTTCCAGTCTTTGTTATAAATAAAACAACAGCCACTACTGCTGTGGTCTGCAACTACAAAGTTACCATTTGACAGAAAATTCCCAGTCCACACATTCGGATTTCCTCCAGCAATATTGAATTCAGAAACTAAAGATAACGCAATGTCATGTACATCGTACGTGATGTGACGATCAGACTCAATATATTCAATATCACCAAAAGATTCCATATTTCTCACTTCTTTCAAAACTTGTGACGTCATTTCAGATATCGTTATGTTTATCTTCGTGAATTTAAACCGTTTAAGCTGTAAGAGCCTCTCTTTCACTCTGTAATAAGTAGTTACCATCTCAGCGTCATTCTCCGTCTCTTTAACTCTTTCAATATTCCGACAGCAGTAATTTGTACACTGTTTACCATCAGTAAGTACATTTGCACAATCACTTAACTTCCTCCTACCTTTCTTCAGGGCACCTGCTACTTCATCTAAATGTTTGTTCTTCAGTATTTCTAGGTGATCAACAAGTTCTTTGAATTCCCTTTCTGTTTTCTCTATGATTTCGTCCACTGAATTCTCTATTTCTGCTACATTTTTTTCTTGTTCGCTCTTTGCTTTTGTCAGTTTCTTTTCCAGGTTCTTCACATCACCCAGAAGTACATCCAGTTGGCCATTTTCTTTTATATTTTTGGCCGCATCTTCGACAGTATCAACACTTTCGCATTTTCTGTGCTTTGTTCCTATACACACTGAACAACAGGACTGCTGGTGTTCGTTACAGAAGAATTTTATTGTTTCCTTTTTATGCTCAGGGCAACCGTGGATATTTCCTGATTCAGGAAATATGTTCTCTGATTTCATCTCGTTTAATTGACATATGGTATGGTCTCTTGAGAGTAATTGCCTTTTGTGATATTTGGTACACATCTTACATAAATATTCAGTACAAGACAAGCAAAACCCGATAGCGTTTTCACTTTCGTTTTCTCGTAAACAGGCATCACATAATTCCCCATCAGGTTTCTTAATGATTGTCTCTAAAACTTCATTCACAGGAAATAGCTCCGCCCACTCGTCTGACTTATCGAAGGCTCCAGGACAGGGTGTGTACTCGCGGCATAATGGACAATTAAATCCCAAACGAGGCTCCGTAGATTTACACACATTAACAATGTAGGAAGATAAACATCCGTGACAGAAGGAATGTGTACACGGTAAAAACCTCGGCGACTTGAACTTTTCGAAACATATAGAACACAATGTAACATCCTCCATCGAAGAGCTGTCTAGTGATGTTGCCATCTTTATGAATTACAAATCAACTTTCGGTTTCATTTCAAATTCGGCGAACCCGTTGTAACCTCGGTGTTCTGAATTTTCCGAAACAATTGGAACACAGTGTGATGTCTGTTGATGAAGTGTCGATTGTCGACATTGCCATTGCCAACAAGCACAAAAGGCACACATTTCACCGTCCTTGTAGATCTATAGTCTAAACTGTCCGCAACAACGACGTGCATAAACTGTCTCCAGAAATGAGACAAAACTGTGACGTAGGCAGAGTAGTCAGAAAGATGGAAAGCTATGCGGAACATAAGTAGGCCTAATCTGATTTTAAGGGGGGGGGGGGTAAGGTTTAAATTCGATTTATATACAGGCTAATTTAATACAGTGATACGCTGATGACAGTTGTATATGGTATTCCAAGATTAGAAATGCTAAATTTAGACGCAAACGCAGTTTTCAGAATGTCGGAACTTCCTAAAAATGTACATACCAAGGGCGGATCCAGGAATTGCAGTTATAGAGGCGCAAGTTAATGAGGCAGGGGGTCTGGTGGACCCAGGGTGTGAAGCCCCCAGGAGCTCTTGGAATTTACAGATTTTTTAACGCTCAAAATTATCTCTTATCTAGTCATTTGAACTATTTTCTGTCATTTTAAATGAGATTAAATTAAAAGAAAATGACGCAAATTTTAAGGGTTTTGAAAAAAAAAAGTACGTTCTCCAAATAAAAGTAATTCAATAAATCAAAAGATTTTTTCATTTATTTCGCCGAGACTGGAAGAAATTATTGCTTCTTTTATCGTTTACATTTTTTTTTTATAAACAAGATATCCTTAAATTTGAAAATTTAAGGAGGGGGGGGGGGGCGCCTTAAGTCTACCACTGTATACATACATGTAAGACTATAGAAAAAGTGTTTCATCTAATGCCTCGTATAAGCATTTTGTATAAAGCATGATTTCACCATCGTAAAAGTAAAACAAACTCTTAATTATATTACAGGAATGGAGAAAATGAAAACGGAACTTACTGGGATTCGAACCCGGGTCCCTGGAATTCTCTTGAGGACATCAACCCAGGATATTTATTCCTTGACAGACATTTTCACCAGTCAGTTCCAGTGGCTGATCTACGGCACCAAATATAACGGAAAAGGATAAAATGCAACGGACCATACAGAGATTCGAACCTGGACTCCCTGAATCTCTAATCAGGTGTTCTACCAACTACCGGTGTTCGAATTCGGCTGACCGCTTACATTCCTCCCTCCCTAAATTGCCTTCATCCTCAAACACACAACCCAGATTCTTTTCGCCCCTGATTTGAACACACTTGAATTTGCACTGTGTCAGGAATCCGTAACGTAAATTTGAACTTGCCTGACCCAATGGCTCTTGAGAAAACTTTTAAATGACCCCATCACATTTTTATGATTATCTCCCCTTTGAAAGGGGCATGGCCTTTCATTTCAAGACAATAGGGTTTCCCTTCACACAATGATGCTTTGTACCAAATTTCATTGAAATTGGCTTGCTAGTTCTAGAGAAGAATAAAATGTGTAAGTGTATCTTCATTATCTCTCCTTAGAGAAGGGCATTGCTCCTCATTTCAATCAACTTGAATCCCCTTCACCAAAGGGTGCTTTGTGTTAAGTTTAGTTTAAATTGGCTAGGTGATTTGGAAGAAAATGAAAATGTGAAAAGATTACAACACCAGGCAACGAAAAGTTTTGATCAGAAAAGCTCACATAACCCTTTGCCTCAGATGAGCTAAAAATACCAATTCCAATCAAAATTGATAGAATTTACTAAGATAATCAACTTATTGCTAATTTTATGCACTTTCATGAAGATATTTTAATAAATTCATTTCAATTGTCAGTCATTTTATATCAAGGGCATGTAGTTTTCTGATTACCATATTCTTTATGACAACCTTTATAATAATTCCTATTGGAATTCGTTTAAATTTGAAAATCGGAATATTTCTAAATTATGGAAATTTTATTTCAATATTTGACGATGTATCTCGACACAAACTTTAACCTTGACCACAACTTCTTACCAAATCAAAGTAAGTTCATGATATCGATTTTGAATCCATTTGAATTTTCAGAGGTTTGGAATATGTGAAACTTTGTGCATGTCCCCCCTAATCATCCCTAGCCTCATGGCAACCTCTGTAACTTTACATGTGTCCTTTCTGGCCTGTCTTAGCCTTGCGACAACCTTTTTGGCTTTTGACCACTTGTCAAACATACATATAAAACTTCGTTAATGTGGACGCCTTAGGTCCAGGCAAATTTGTCCAGATAAATAAATCTTTTAATCTATTACAGATAAACAGATCACATGTCACAAACTAATCCCAATAAAAATATCCTCCTCAAACTGATGCATGAAATGGTGAAGTTAATGAACTGATCAATCTCATAACTACTATATAAGCAATACAAAATAGAGAGTTGGACAAACACGGACCCCTGGATAAACCAGAGGTGGTATCACGTACCTAGGATGAGTAAGCATCCCCCGTCGACCGGTCTCACCTTATTATTATTGATTATTATCTTATTTGTCAATATCCAAATAAAAAAAAAACCCAGCATCACACGTGTTGATATAGATAAACTGAAATAACCAATAAGAGAACATATTCATTTTTCAAAACTTTGAATCGACCAGTAAGTTTTACATGTATAATCAATTGGTATATTTGCTCTTTCGCATCTATTCACTTCCGTTCCATGTTAATATCCCTACCTAGCTTTCACACAACAAAAACAGTACTACATCAACAATAAACAATACAAATAAAGAATACATGTGTGAAATATCACTGACGACTTCTTAGTTTCATGCATATCAGACAGTGATTGAGATATAAACCTTGTTTCAAACAGAAAACCTTTACCATTGCAGACTCCGAACATACAAACTAGCAGTTTTTATATGAATTAATGTTTTATCCTGTCTGAAATTGAGAGGCAGTACCTTAACATTAGTTCTTGAGTTCCCTCACTTTGTACATATACATATATAACTGTCAATAATACACAAACAAACATTGACATCATGTATTATATATAACATCAAATTATCCCTGTGGTGTGAAGACAGAAGTGATATTGACATAATGTATTATGTATAACATCAAATTATTCCTAGGACGTGCAAACAGGAAGAAATGACAAACTGTAATGTTTTAGAATATAATGTAGAAAGGAAAATGTCACTATGTCGTGTCGCACATGATGGATTATTCAAATTCTCATCACATATCAGTCTATTCCAGTCAGTATGATGTCCACTCACACCAGCCATTGTCATCCAAACACTTCTTCTCTGTGTATCGCTGTTTATCTCCCCTTTATATCCCTGATTATTTCCCCTTTATATCCCTGACTATTTCCCCTTGCGTCCTTTCTTTGACTTTGCGGATGTCTGCTGTTGAGCTGGGGCAGGCTGGGAAGATGCGCCCTGAATCCGCGATTTTAATTTTGGAATTTTCTCACATATAACTTCCAGAACCGCTTTCCCTGCAAAAAAAGAGTGTTGTTTCAACCAATCGATATTCTTTATGATTCTACATTAAACAAGAGGCCAACAGGCCTTAACGGTCACTTGAGTACTAAAAAAAAGTACATGTATCACTACTCGAAAAGACTACATGTGTATTTATGAAATCTAGGGAAAAATTCCCGTTCTGAATATCTAAGCTAAATTCTAATGTTCAGGAACAGTATAAAACAAGATGTGTTTTAAAACTTCAATGCCCTCAAAAGTGCATACACTGATGAAAGGTTTTACATAATATAATATGTGTATTAACATTAAAAGATATGACTTATTTGGTCGCATCTAAGATCAGTGTAAACCCTGGGGTTGTAAAATTCACCATTTTTTGTACATCCTTTTTTGCTATTCCTTAGTATACATTTAGATTTTATACAGTATCAGCAAACTTAAATATGTCCTTCCAATCACTGTTATAATTTTGACACCATCCTTAAACCAAACCCTTACCCCTAGGCTTATGGAATTTGCAATTTTTGTAAAGGACTACCTACTCTTTCTAAATATCCATTTAGTTTCAATTTAGTGTTAATAGCACTAAAGATGTTTAAATGTTTTACACATAAATACTATATACTAAGTTTGGCCCCACACTGGGGTCAGAACCCCTACCCTGGGGATCATGAAATTTACAATTTTGGTAGAGACCATCCTGCCTTACATCACTATGCATTTACTTTGTCTTACACATGTGCAGTTCTAGGAAGAAGACTTGTATAAATTGGTCAATTTTTGGCAGTTGTTGCCCTGTCTCTAAGGCCTCAGGGGTCCAAGAGTCCTGAAATTAAAAATTGATGTCCCCCTTGTTCTTTAGATGTGTCATACCAAATTTGAAAAGAATGGGGATAATAGGTATCAAGAAGTTAGAAATGTCCAAGTGTTAACACACGACGGACGACGCACAAAAGCGGAGGACAACCAATTAAGTTTACTCAGGTAACCTAAAAACCAAGGAGACTTTACATTGTTTTTACTTGAGGCAGGCAAACCTCAACCAAGTGCATTGGAATTTGTTATTCTTTATGTATAAACAAGAGGCACTGTGAGCAATGCTTACTAAGGATACCCTTTGCTTACCCCAATCTCCCAAAGGGTGTTGTTAATAGGTATAAATTACCTTTCCTGAGTGTCTAAAAGAAAGGGCATGACAAAACCTTGGGTAGTCTCTTTTCTAAGAGTGCACTTGACCTTTGACCTTTTGACACCAAATTCCATAGGGAACACCTTTGTCCCATGGGTAGTCAATATGTATGATATGGAGACTGTAGGTGGAAAGGATAACCCTTTAGAGCCCGGAAACTATATTGCTACTTCGATGTCCACTGCACTTGACTTCTGACCTTTGACCCCAAATTCAATAGGGAACATCTTCATTCCATGGGTAGTCCATATGTATGATATGGTGACTGTAGGTGGAAAGGATAACGCTTTAGAACCTGGAAATCCTATTGCTAGATGTCCAGTGCGCTTGACCTTAAGACCCCAAATCTGATGGGCAACATCTTTGTCTCATGGATAGTCCATGTGTTTCATATGGTGACTGTAGGTGGAAAGGATAATGCTCCAGAGCCCGGAAACCATTGCGTCTACAGACGAAAGAACAGACAGACGGACAAACCGATTCCAGTATACTCCCCCCCCCCACAACTTTGTTGCGGGGGGGTGTATAAGATGCAATAAAAATATACAATTGCAGTGTATTTACAAAATACAGAAAATATATATAGAATGTAAAGAGACTAGTAAATATTGGACATATTTTAAATTGCTATCATATCATAAAAGCTGACTCCCTTTTCCAACAAAATATTTAATATGTATAATGCCAGAAAATGGCTGCCTGCTCTGAAAAGAGCTAAGTAACAAAGTCAAAGTTTATACATATTTCAGATTCTTCAAAAATGTGCTTTATCTGATACATGTTTTGATTTAGGTGTAAAGAGGTTTCTCTTTTGATAACGAGATTGCTCATCTGATACCGAAGCTTTGTCAATACGTGACAAGTTATCATGAATAATCATGAGACAAAGACAAACACTGTACCTACACTACTGTACATCATTAATCAATATTCACTTCATATTCTAAGTTGTGGTATAGGATCAGTAACTCTGTTTGATCTGTTAAAATAATAGATCCCTGCAGTTCCCTTACACTTATGTATATGAGTATTCGGAGGTGCGAGTGTGACAGACAAATCCAGTACGGGATCAGTAACTCGATATCCTCTGACAAATCCAGTACGGGATCAATAACTTGATATCCTCTGACAAATCCAGTACGGGATTAGTAACTCGATATCCTCTGACAAATCCAGTACGGGATCAGTAACTCGATATCCTCTGACAAATCCAGTACGGGATCAGTAACTTGATATCCTCTGACAAATCCAGTACGGGATTAGTAACTCGATATCCTCTGACAAATCCAGTACGGGATCAGTAACTCGATATCCTCTGAAAAATTCAGTACGGGATCAGTAACTCGATATATTCTTACATTTCCGGGTCATTGCTACCTCCTTGGAGCAATAGTTTTTACCGTTTTTCGTCTAGGAAATGGTAACTTTTACTTTCAAAGCCTGGAGTTTAGAAACGATGACACTGCCTACGATAATATTGTAAGTTTGGGGCAGCACAGGATCGAGAATCAAATTTGGACCACCCCCTTCCTTCCTTGTTGTATAGCGAACACTCAACCTATTGTGACTGGTCTGAGAAAACATGACCAATTTTCATTGCAGGAGCGAAGGTTAATGGGAGTAGAAACTTCATTTTCTAGTTTGGTGTATACAAGGAATGCTTTGTAGAGTTCTTACTTGTTTTGAATTCTGGCATAACATATCCATCATTTTCATCTCTGAGCTGCACTCGGATACGACCTCGGACTTTTGGGTCTCTGTGATCTAGTTCTCTAGGATATACTTTATTCTGAAAAATTCGACGACAATACTAGAAATGGTTCCCATAACAATGCACAACAAGAGGCCCACAGGCCTTATCAGTCACCTGAGTATTACCTAAATGTGTGGTAGTTTCGGTTTAACTTTTACTTTTATTTCTGAATTTTGCTCCCATGTAATATTGCATTTTAGCAAACCCACTTTATCTTTCGGCCAATAACTTTAATGACAATTTGTTTTCCTTAAATTACTATATAAGGCCATGCAGCCAACAATTCGTCGACACGAGACAGATGGCCGTGCTAGCAACACTTCTCCTCCCAATCTTCCTATACTGGAATCACATCTACTTTATCCATTTTGTCGTTATACTTTCAGTTTGCCACATTTAACTTACTAAATTATAATATTACCTTTGGGTTGGGAGAATTTGTTGATAGTTTGTAGGCTAAGTTCTAAGCTTTAGGAGTGTCTGTTTGTCATATTCATACTGGTAATAAATTCGTAAAGTGTTGTCAATCTTATTTTCATTTCTATTAACTTCATAGTGTAGCTGGGTCTTTTGTAAGTCACCACTATGAAATGAAATAAAACGAGCACAACACAAAGTACAGAGTATACGAACGCAAGATATGTTACAAAGGTATCATTAGTCCCAAGAAGTAGTCCCAAGAGGTAGGAAATTTAATCTAAATAGAATTTTACCTCACTGTAAATACACCAATGATAATACACAAACTAGTATCAGTTTATAAGGCAGTGATTCAGATTGGTGTTGACCACCAACAAATGGCCGATAAGTATTCAAGGTGGCTTACTAAAGGCTTAGTAAAGTCATCAGAAAGGCCCAAATTTTCTTTTTTCGCTCGGTATGGCCGATCGTTTTTTAGTGATTGCCGGCAACGGAAAAATAACTGCTATCCGTCTTGGTTCGTCATAATAAATACAAGTACTCGATTGATCTGTTTGTATAGAATAATGATTTTAATTGGTTTTCGTAAAACGACGCCTAATCAAAATTACTTTGAGAGAAAAAATGATAAACTGGTACCCATGTTTATCTCGCTTCTGTTAAACTGGTTCCCCGCTGAATGATGCTACACACAAACAACGGTTAATCGGTACTTTGGTTAGCCCAAAAGAGCGGATTTCATTGGTCAGTTGATTTTTATGTCTCACTAGAGAGATTCCGAATGGTAGAGTCGGTGACGTCAAACTCTACTGTCCTACGTTACGAACTTTCGCACTTCATAGGCCTACTTCACTGTAACGTAGTGTAGTCGACTGTGACGTCAAAGTTAGCGTCGTTGTTGTTTTGAAAGGAACTCTCGTTATTCGCGTGAAATGACGATGAAGCCCGAATCCTGGCCGTCAAAAATTGTTGTACGCGTAGAGAACCGAGATAACAGGGAATCAGTTTATCTCGGTTCTCTTTGTGTGTGACACTTAACGTATCATGCTATATTCGTAGGGAAGAAGCAGTAACCCCCAATGTTCAAAGTCTTGGTTTTATCAGTTCGAAAATAAAGCCCATGAACTCCGAGGGATTTTTTGCAAATCTAACTACAGAAACCTGCTTTAGTAGGTTCAATGGGTTGGCACTTAGGCTTTGTTCAGTAAAATGTATGTTTGAGTCATTCAACGACATCATTGTTTATATTTGATTTTTTAGTAGAATTGCATTTATTCACATAATGAAGAAAATTCAAATATTTTATTTTCGATTTTAATGAGCATGTTCTCCACTTTCCTGGTAGTATTGATTTTTGGCAGGTGCTACTTCTGCACATTCTAAAACAAGACATGGTGCAAATTACTACCATAATCAATTGATTTAGATAAAAGTTTGAAGGAGTCCGTCCTCTGAAAATAAGTCTTACTGGATCCGTGCCCTAATGCTTTAAGTTTATCAAATTATGTAACTCTGACCCACTAAAGAACAACCAGATCTGAACATAATATACACAGATAGACAAGTTAAATATCCAACCCAGAAAGAAATCATTAAATTCTTCATTTTAAAGTGAGAGTGGGAAATTTCACAAAAGTGGAGTTTCCTTGTTGTACATGACTAAATAGGCCTATTAACATTTATCACATGTTTACTGCCTTATCCAGTGTTTACAAAATGTCAGGAAGTAAAGTTCCCAACAATACAATAACGTAAATAAAGGGAGTTAACATGTGATAAGAAGAAAATCTTATGGTTTGTGGCAAACGGATAGAAAAAAAAACACAACACGTTGAATATAAATCATATCAAACCATGAACCATGGGAGATGCCCAATACATACATATGTATATTTCTAGGACTGTATTCATAGCTTAGAGCGTTAACAAGGGAGGGAATCTTTATGTTAACTTCAATAACAAAACTATTGTTCACGGTGTTAAAAATAAATGTTAATGATTTTGAAAATCCAGAATATACGACACCCTTCAATGGCAAATACAGATATCATGGGTGACTACTGTCGCCTCCCCCATTATGTTGGATAGCAGTTGTGCTTGAGAAGAATGAAAGTGTTAACGTTATGAATTGAACCGAAGAACACTCCATCCTCGTTTTAAAAAATCAGAGTTTGGGCAAAACAAGGTAGGCGATTTTAGTTGATTAAGGATATGCGGGACGATGATCACGTGATGGTTGCGAATTTATTTTAAATTTAGAACCGGACGCAGCGTAGTTAAAGTTCACAATGCTGTACATACACACTATATTACGTCATAATAAAAAAAAAAAGTCCGTCACGACGTTGTATCGCGGGGAAAATGTCATCATATTTTGTCGTAATTTGCTACCACTGTCAAGTGTCCTGTGTAAATCTGTTGAATTTTTGTCAAATGGTAATTTTCATTTTATTTCATGGAATTTACAAGTCTCCTTTTCATATACATTACATATATTACTTGTATATATATAGTATGCGCCACAGTAATTTTGATAGTATAGCCCATAGATGAAAAGAATATAAATTTGAAAGTTATTAATAACAGATATTTTGCCAAGCCTAACCCCAAGTGAACATATGAATGTATAACTTCAAGGACGCCTACCTCAAAATCAAGATTAGCTTCACCCTGTCATATTTCTACAGGAAGTTAGGTATATGAATAGCTTTTAATTGCAGTGTTTGCAAAACAATTCATTGAGAGGTTTTTGAGCAGTGCTTCATTTAGTATCTGGACTACCCTGTTTTTAAGTACTAATTTCCACCCAAATTCCTTAAATTTTCCCAATTTCTTATTATATGGTTATGTTTAAGCATGTTTTTATTATATACTTTATATTTTGCATATATTCTAAAGATTATTGTAAAGATATAGATAAAAATTCCATCAAATTATTTTTTTGATGGAATGATCTTGTAAAATTCACAATTTTCGAAAAGGGGGTAATTCAAAGCTTATTACCTCCCTTGCATACCTAGAAAGTGGCCATGAAATTTACACACATTGTACAGGACATCCTGATGGTGCTTCATGAAAAAAAGAAAAAAATATTCATTGACTAGTTATTTTGGCCACATCGTCCCGTATGTCCTTAAGTCTAAACATTCAATCGTCACTTCCCCCACGATTTACTATTTTAAAAGTGGGAATTTTGTATATTGCTTGTTGAAATTTGTAGGCTAACCTCCGACTGCACCCTATCTTTATTTAGAAAACGAGTCGATAATATGTGCCTGTAATTTAAAGCTGACATGAATTAATAAATATAGTATAATTCTATATGTCCGCCATATTTCTTTGAAAATCCGCCATATTAGTTGGATATTCTATTGTTATATGTATCAGGGTTCGCATGGTATATAAGTTGACGAGTTTTGCTACGCTTCACTTCACATCAGTGTCTTCGATTTACTTGTGCGGGTAGCTTCGACAGGTAACATGTACATCTCCAATATTAATTGATAGGACATCAAGAAGAAATGAAATCACGTTTTGGAACACCACACAGTGCTCAAAATTACAATAAGCATACCGGACAGTAGTAAATCATTTTAAAAGCTTTGGATACATAAATATAGAATGCCTTTTCTTTACGTGAATGTACGTACATTTGCAGTAAATATGTCAAAACTATACAAAAAACGCGGAGAAATATTTCATCTATTATCTATTGATAAAATGGAATAAGCAAAGAGTAGAAAATCTATACCATTGACACTTACTTCAAGCAAAATGCAAATATATAAATACTACTGTAGTTATGCACATGACATAGGTGCTCGCCATGAAAACGCATCGAATGCGGACGACTATTTACCCGGGTCTACTCCTAATATCTGTAAAGGATCACAGATGTACGTGTACACTTGTCGAAAATACTCTAAGTAGTAGTAAAACTCCTTTCATTTGCATAATCCATGAAACAAAACGATAAGCTCCATTTGAATCCCAACAGTAAATACCATTGTACAGACTGTAACACACTTCGCCCACACCGATCAGCTATCTTCAATCAGGGGGAGTATCAGAGTATAATATTTACCCTGTATTGTGCATGAATCCTTATACCGTGTTATTTACTGGTCAGAGAATTGCAGATTTATAAATCAGGAAATCATTTATAGGTACATAAATTGTTCATACATATATAATTTGCATATACAACACTATACGAGTGTATGGGATGAGAGAGAGAGAGAGAGAGAGAGAGAGAGAGAGAGAGAGAGAGAGAGAGAGAGAGAGAGAGATGGTGTGTGAAAATAAATGAACTTAAGAAGATATCTTGGGTGACAACCCCCTTCCCCACTTGACCCCAGCTTGAAAGTTCTGATATAATACATGTAGCAGAAGACACACACCACCACCAATTAAGAAAATTAGGATATTATGAGGCACTCATAGTAGCTAGAGGACTCTAACCACCCCATCCCACCCCAACGATTGAGGAAAATGAAGTGTAAGGGGAAATTATTGAGGCAGGCAAAGTAAAAGACTCTTTAACCCTTCACCCCCACATTAGGTCTTTGAACATCGGACAAAACATCTTGGTTTGTTTGGGTTTTTTGTTTTATTTTATTGCTGTTTCCGTTAATCTTTTTTAAATTATTATTTTGAAAGGCAAGACATTTTGAAGAATTCAATTCTCCGTTATTTCTTCCTGTTGTACCCCCCCCCCCCCCCCTATGAAAAATGACGATACATATCTGATTATTACATGTGAATTATGCTTTGCAACACATGCATGTATACTAATTGTATGGTGTATAATTGCACCTTTTACCAAGTGTTCCTTCATTTACACAGTGTAAGGAATGGTAAACCAAAATCACAAAACAAAATACATAAATACCAATATATTTTTAAGCGTTGTAACTTCATTCACGAATACATAAATACATGTATTCAGAAAACTCGCATGCATGCATTGCAGAACTAGATTATATATGTGTTTTAACGTTTCTGTAACATGCCATAATGATTACTTTCAGGCTCGAGTGTAATTTATTCATAAATATTTTCATTTCGTAAATATGGCGCAATGGATATATACTGAAAGTAGACATACCTCTGTACGTCGAAATTTCAAATTCAAATGTATTTGATTAGATGTTAGTATTCATAAATCAGTAAAATTCGTGTTGAAGTTTTATTCGATATGATACAGTGTCAATATACATGCATTAGTAGGATATGCAAAAGGCAAGAGTATAAACCTTTTCCTTTTTCATTATTAGTATCAATATCTATATGATCACGAAAAAACATTATATAATTTATATCCGGATTCATATACCGATTTAGATATCAATAGAAACAAAGCTGCATAGTTGGGGAGGGGGGTTAATGAGTCTGATGAAATTAAAAGAAGGAACCCCACATTTGCATTCAAGCTCGATGTACTTCAAAATGAATTCATTTCTGCTCTGACTGAAAGCATGATTCTAAATTCGGGAACGAATCTTGTATCCAAAATCATTAATAGGGGACACACATAAATTCGATCTCCTTTGAAATTTAATAAAATGCAGATATGCACCTTTCTTTCAACACAAATTGATATATTGTTTCAGGCATGCATATAGGGGTTTGGGGTGGAAAGGGAGGCTGGTCTGCTCTCCCCACTTTTTTGACAATTTACTTTTTCCCGTTATTCTAACATACAAAGTCAGTATTTTCTAAATGCACAGTTCAAACTAATATCTTTTTAAAAATTTGTAATGAATACAATTATAAGCATCAACTCCTGTAAGTTTCCAATATATTGTCAATCACAAATTTTTAAATAGCTGGAAATTTTTAATGCTTGTAAGCTTACATTTATATCAGTGATCAATTTTCTTTCCTTCTTTGAAATATCGAAGTAGGACGCGCGCCGTCTCTCTCTCTCTCTCTCTCTCTCTCTCTCTCTCTCTCTCTCTCTCTCTCTCTCTCTCACCTGTTCAATCAATGAATATGGACATACAGAGACCGTAAATAATTATATCGTTCCCAAAGAGACAATAAAACTATATTTTAGTTTATATATTTCCTTTTATATGTGTCTGCGTGTGATCAACTGTTTATTATGGATTGCAAATGTAATACCCGCATTTTCACACAGATGTATATTTCGATCATTATTCCCTTATTTGTATATCCAAGTTTGTATATAATCATCGATAAATTTTGAATTATGCATGCAATATATCCAACCAGATGCTCAGTGTATATGATTAGATCCCAATTTCTATAAACTACAAAACCTCGACCAGACAAGCATTCAATACAGGAAAAATTTTCGACTCTGACATCTCCCCTGATTGAAGACACTCTGTTTGGCACGGGTGAAGTGTGTCGCAGTCTGTATAATGGAATGACAACGTGTTGTAAAGTTCTAACGAGATACAAATGGAGTTTATCATGATTTATCAGGGGGGGGGGGGGTGGCGAATATGCCATGTGCATTACATATTATGCATATGGCATGCACCTGTATTTTGCAAGAATTGATATAAATAATAGATTTTTTGCTCTTTGCTTATTCCATTCTATCAGTAAGTAATTGGCAAATGATTTATCCGCATTTATTTCATAAGAAATTGCAAATACTTGCATGCACTTGCAAGTATTTTTTTTTTATAGCATTTTTTTCCAAATTATCTAAACTTTCAGAATGTTGCATTGGTATACAATAAATGTTTTGTTGTTTTGAGCAAAGTATAATGTTTTAAAATGTGATTTTATTTGTTTCTCATTCCCTATATATTACTATAGGACATGTGCACTGGTCGAGTCCACCTAGAAAAATCACTCAGGTGTGACAATCACATTTAGGGTATATACGGGTAGAGTAAATTAGGCTACCTGAGAGAAATATGGCGGATGAGAAAGGTGTTCATATTTATTAATTCATGTCAGCTTTAAGACAGAAAAAAAACTCTACAGCTAATACTCGTGAGTATACTTGTGAAATAACAATGTCTCCTTGAATGAGGGTGAAACTGGGTATTTTATGAAGACAAAATTAACGAAATCTACAGTTTATACACTCTCACGATTTTGAAATTGCTGCACACACAACATATACCCCTCTCCTCCATTAGTTTAATAAACACTGGCAGTAAAATATCCTCAATAATCCTAAGGAGCGTACCAGCACCAGACAACACGTGGATATTGTCACTTCCTCTAGCGGCAACAAAGATATTACCGACAGAGTCTACATCAAGTCCATGGGGTTGTTTCATTTTCAGATGTTTGTACTGCCAGACGGTGTCTCCCTGGTCCGTGATGGCGGTTACTGTATTAAGGGACAAGTTACTGTACACAAGACGTCCATCTCTTGTTGCACTTATGTAAATATTATTACTGCCTTCAACTTTATATTTTCTAAGTTTTTTACCAGACATATCAATTTTTATAATTTTACTTCCACATGCTACATAACACGCCCCATTGTGCTTTGTTATTCCATGCACTGCTTCGTTTATATTGACACTTCGCAGTTTACGTAAATCATCCACAGAAAAGACTTCTATAGATTGCGTTCCATAACAGGTCACCAGTAGTTCAACTCCAGCTTGTATTGCTTCAACAGGATAACGCAGCCCATCAATGACTTCTGTGGATTGCCAGTCTTTGTTATAAATAAAACAATTGCCATCAGATTTGTAATTTGCGACTATAAAGTTACCATTTGACAGAAAATTCCCAGTGCACACATTCGGACTTCCTCCACCAATACTGAATTCAGAAACTAAAGATAATGCAATGTCATGTACATCGTACATGATGTGACCATCAGACTCAGCATATTCAATATCTCCAAAATACTTCATATTCCTCACTTTTTTCAAAACTTGTGACTTCGCTTCTGATATCGTTATCTTTTTCTTTGTGAATTTAAACTGTTTCAGCTGCAAGAGCCTCTCTTTCACTCTGTAATACATCATTACCATTTCAGCATCATTTTCCGTCTCTTTAGCTCTTTCAATATTCCGGCAGCAGTAATTTGTACACTGTATACCATCAGTAAGTACATTTGTACAATCACCTAACTTCCCCCTTCCTTTCTTCAGGACACATGCTACTTCATCTAAATATTTGTTTTTCAGTATTTCTAAGTGATCAACAAGTTCTTTGAATTCCCTTTTTGTTTTCTCTATGATTTCGTCCACTGAGTTCTCTATTTCTGCTACAGTCTTCTCTTGTTCGCTCTTTGCTTCTGTCAGTTTTTTTCCAGGTTCTTCACATCACCCAAAAGAACATCCAGTTGGCCATTTTCTTTTATTAGCTTTGCCGCATCTTCGACAGTATCAACACTTTCGCATTTTCTGTGTTTTGTTCCTATACATACTGAACAACAGGACTGCTGGTGATCGTTGCAGAAGAATTTGACAGTTTCCCTTTTATGTTCGGGGCAGCTATGGATATTTCCTGATTCAGGAAATATGTTGCCGGATTTCATCTTGTTCAATTGACATATGATATGATCGTTTGAGCGCAAATTCCTTTTGTGATATTTGGTACACATCTTGCATAAATATTCAGTACAAGACAAGCAAAACCCGATAGCATTTTCACTTCCGTTTTCTCGTAAACAGGTATCACATAATTTCCCATCAGGTTTCTTAACGATTGTCTCTAAAACTTCATTCAACGGAAATAGCCCCGCCCACTCGTTTGACTTATCGAAGGCTCCAGGACTGGGAATGTACTCACGGCATAATGGACAATTGAATCCCAAACGAGGCTCCGTAGATTTACACACATTAACAATGTAGGAAGATAAACAACCGTGACAGAAGGAATGTGTACACGGTAAAAACCTCGGCGACTTGAACTTTTCGAAACATATAGAACACAATGTAACACCCTCCATCCAAGAACTGTCTAGTGATGTTGCCATCTTTATAAATTACAAATCAACTTTCGGTTTCATGTCAAATTCGGTGAACCCGTTGTAACCTCGGTGTTCTGAATTTTCCGAAACAAATGGAATTTGTGTTGATGAAATATCGATTGTCGATATTATCCTTGTCAACAAGCACAAAAGGCACACATTTCACCGTCCTTGTAGATCTAGAGTCTAAACTGTCCGCAACATCGACGTGCAGAAAATGTCTCCAGAAACGGAACAAAAGTGACGTACATGTAGGTAGAGTATTCAGAAAGATGGAAAGCTATGTGGGACATAAGTAGGCCTAATTTAATTTTAGAAGGCTAAGGTTTAAATTCGATATACAGGCTAATTTAATATATAGTGGTACACTGATGACAGTTCATGTATTGGTATTCCAAGATTAGAAATACTAAATTTAGACGCAAACGCAGTTTTTAAAATTTCGGAACTTCCTAAAAATGTATATACCAAGGGCGGATCCAGGAATTGCATTTATGGAGGCGCAAGTCAACGAGGCAGGAGGTCTGTTGGCCACGTTGGTGGAGACCCACGGTGCGAAGCCCCCGTGAGCTCTTGGAATTTACAGATTTTTTAGCACTTGAAATATATCTCTTATCTAGTCATTTGAACTATTTTCTGTCATTTTAAATGAGGTGAAGTTAAAAACAAATACGCAAATTGTAAGGGTTTTGGGGAAAAAATGTACGTTCTCCCAATAAAAGTAATTCAATAAATCAAAAGATTTTGTCATTTATTTCGCCGAGAGTGGAAGAAATTATTGCTTCTTTTATCGTTTACATTTTTTATAAACAAGAGACCCTTAAATTTGAAAAATTAAGGAGGGGGACACCTTAAGTTCACCACTGTATACCTACATGTAAGATTTAGAAAAAAAATTAAGTGGTTCATTAAACTAATATATCATCCAATGCCTCGTATAAGCATTTTGTATAAAGCATGATTTCACCATCGGAAAAGTAAAACAAATGTTACAGGAATGGAGAAAATGAAAACGGAACTTACTGGGATTCGAACCCGGGTCCCCAGAATTCTCTTGAGAACATCAACCCAGGATCTATATTCCTTGACAGACATTTTCACCGGTCAGTTCCAGGGGCTGATCTACGGCACCAAATGTGACAGAAAGGGATGGAATGCAACGGATCACACCGAAAATCGAACCCAGGCCCCCTGACTCTCTAATCAGGTGATCTATCAACTAAGCTATCTGACCACCAGTGATGTAACCCGGCTGGCCGCTACATTCATCTCTCCCTAAATTGCCTTCATCCTCAGAGACACACAACCGAGATTCTTTTCGCCCATGGCAGGACAACATGCTTTGCAGTGTGGTCATGGTACCAACTGTAATATATAATGGGGATAGAATATGTGTGGCTGGATCTGGAATCAAACCTGCCCGGGACTCCTGCATTACTAGTCAGGTCCTCTAACCACTGAGCTATGTAGGTCGATATAGTGTCATTTACTACAGTCCCCCTCCTTTAATTTGTCAAGTTACCAAAAATATCTATCAGACAAATACATATAACAGGAAATTGAAATGACCAAATTTGAGAAATGTTGCTATTATTTTGTAGATTTCACTCATACCAGAGGAAAGAAGAGGTTTATGGTTTATTTAGCTCCGGTGTCATGATTTTAACAAACTTAAATCTACACTATCTCCTGGAGCTCCCATGTTCTGGAGAAGATTTATAAAAGATTTTACCTACACATCTGCATGTCAAAAGTTTGACCCCTTGTTATGGCCTCACCCTAACTCCAGAGGAGGTTATGATTTTAACACACTTGAATCTGCACTATGTCAGGAAACCGTTCTGTAAATTTGAACTTGTCTGACCCTGTGCCTTTTGAGAAGATTTTTAAATGAACCCCATCACATTTGTTTTGTTACCTCCATTTGGAAAGGGTCATGACCATTCATTTGAACATAATATAGCTCCTTTCACAAAAGGATGATTTGTACCAAGTTTGATTGAAATTGGCTCACTAGTTCTGGAGAAGAAAATTTGTTAAGTGCATCTTCACTATATTGCCCCTCATTTCTATAAACATGAATCCTCTTGACCCAAGGATTTTTTGTGTGTGAAGTTTGGTTGAAATTGGCAAGGTGGTTTGAAAGAAGATGAAAATGTGAAAAAGTTTACGATAGCAGACGAGAAGTTTTGATCAGAAAAGCTCACATAACCCTTGACCTCAGATGAGCTAAAAATATCAAATCCAATCAAAATTGATAGAATTGACTAAATTAATCAAATTGTTGCTAATGTTATGCACTTTTCATGAATATATTTTGATAAATTCATTTCAAATGTCAGTCATTTCATATCAAGGGAATGTAGTTTTCTGATTACCATATTCTTTATGACAATTGTTTAATATTTCCTACTGGCATTGGTTTAAACTTGAAAATTGCAATCTTTCTGAATTTTGGCTATTTCATTTCAATATTTGATTATGTATCTTGACACAAACGTTAAATTTGGCCACGACTTGTTACCAAATCAAAGTAAGTTCAATATATCTGTTTTGAATCCATTTTATTTTTCAGAGATTTGGAAAATGTGTGACCTTGCGTATGTCCCTCCTAGTCAGCCCTAGCCTTGTGGCAACCTTTTTTGTGTTTTGACCACTCGTCAAACATACAACTCAACCTTCATAAATGCAGACGCCTTAGGTCCAGGTAAGTTTGTCCAGATAAATAAATCTTCTAGTCTATTACCGAGAAACAGATCACATGTCACAAACTAATCCCAATAAAAATGTCCTCCTCAAAGTGACACATGGAAAAGGGAAGATAACGAACTGTGATCAATCTCATAATTCCTATAAGAAATACAAAATGGAGAGTAGGACAAGCACGAACTCCTGGATAAACCAGAGGTGGGATCATGTGCCTAGGAGAAGTAAGCATCCCCTGTCGACCGGTCTAACATTGTTATTATTGATTATTATTTTGTCGTTACTATCCAAATTAATGAAACCAGCATCACACGTGTTGATATAGATACACTAAAATAACCAATAAGATCCAGCATCACAGGTGTTGATATATATACACTAAAATAACCAATAAGAACCAGCATTACACGTGTTGATATAGATACACTAAAATAAACAATAAGATCCAGCATCACGTGTGTTGATATAGATAAACTAAAATAACCAATAAGATCCAGCACAACACGTGTTGATATAGATACACTAAAATAACCAATAAGAACCAGCATTACACGTGTTGATATATATACACTAAAATAACCAATAAGATCCAGCATCACATGTGTTGATATAGATAAACTAAAATAATCAATAAGATCCAGCACCACACGTGTTGATATAGATACACTAAAATAACCAATAAGAACCAGCATTACACGTGTTGATATATATACACTAAAATAACCAATAAGATCCAGCATCACGTGTTGATATAGATACACTAAAATAACCAATAAGATCCAGCATCACATGTGTTGATATAGATAAACTAAAATAACCAATAAGATCCAGCACCACACGTGTTGATATAGATACACTAAAATAACCAATAAGAACCAACATTACACGTGTTGATATACATACACTAAAATAACCAATAAGATCCAGCATCACACGTGTTGACATAGATACATTAAAATAGCCATTAAGACAATATATTTATTTTTTAAGACTTAGAATCGACCGGTAATATTTACATTTATAATAAATTGGCATATTCGCTCTTTCGCATCTATTCACTTCCGTTGCATGTTAATTGTAATTGTAATGAAACGATTTATATAGCGCCCTATCAACATTAGTTCTCTTTACAAATGTGAAAGAAAAGATAATATAAAATCGATTTGCACATTCATGTGAATAAAATATCCTTAGTGTCAGAATTAAAATGCATAATTATTATATTAATATATAGCACCCAATGTAATGATATGATCACCCTAATAACATATGAAACAATTTAAAACAAGCCATAGTAATAATTAAATACATAGAAAGTACATAGGTGTAATAACAAACGACAAGGTTTTTTTTGTATGTGAGGGCACTAAGTATATAAAAATAATCACAAATTAAAAGCTAATATAAAATAAATGCGTTTTGGGGTCCACTTTAAAACTAGACAGTGAAAGACATTGTCTGAGTTTAAAAAACAGTGAGTTCGAGAGACTCGATGCAGCCTTGTCTAAACGTCAATTCCCATATGTTTTCGTACGTGTCCGAGGTACCTCGGGAAGATGCAGAGATTCGGATCTTAGTGATTTTGTGGGATTGTAAACTACAGGATATTCTTTATGTAAACTGGAGATAGGGTGTTGAGAAATTTGAAAGTATGAAGAAGTATCTTACATTGAATTCTGTATTCAACTGGGAGCCACTGAAGATCTATTGGAACAGGAGTAATATGGTCGAATTATTTTTGAGCGTGTTATTAATATTGCACCTGTGTTTTGTGCCCTCTGAAATGTGCTGGTGTGTTGAGAATGAACATCATAGATCAATGCATTTCCGTAATCTAATCTGGATGTAACTAGCGAGTTTACTAGAGTTTTACATGCTTCATCATTGATAAATGAACGCTATTTAAATGAACGAATAATCGACCAGTAATTTTTACAATTATAATCAATTGGTATATTTGCCCTTTCGTATCTATTCACTTCCGTTCCATGTTAAGATCCCTACGTAGCTTTCACACAACAAAAACAGTACTACATCAACAATACACAATACAAATAAAGAATATATGTGTGAAATAGCACTGACGACTTCTTCGTTTCATGCCTATCAGACAGTGATTGAGATATAAACCTTGTTTCAAACAGAAAAATATTACCATTGCAAAATCCGAACATACAGACTATCATATAGTATAGTATATGAATTTAATGTTTTATCCTGTCTGGGACTACGAGGCAGTTCCATAACATTTTCTCTTGAGTTTTCTCACTTTGTACATAAAACTGTCAATAGTTTACACACAAACATTGACATGATGTATGTCACTTTCAATTTTATTTATATGTTCAATTTTAGTTCAGTTTTGTCTTGTCAAACAAAACGTAGTTTTATCCTGCTTGGGGCTTCTTTTAAATTGTAAATACCCCTTTATTAAATCCCAATCTATTGGAGCATAAAACCGCCAGTCCGTGCTCTCAGTAGGAATCGAGCTGTCATGCAAGATGGACGCATTCATCTTATCACACTTTCAACAGAATGTTGTGACAGCAATTACAAATTAACTACTGCAGACACTTTGCTGTAAATGTTGCCCGTTTTCAGCTTGTTTTGAGGTGACTTTTATGTAATGATCTTTATATAGTATTTTTTTTTTGTTAAAAAGGTCCTAAAGCTTCCAACTATCTTTATTTAGTTATGTGTTTTGTGATTGTTTCAATATCGGTTTTCTTTTTCATAAACGTGTTCGCTACATAGTCCTGTTTGTAAAGTTACGGCGTTAGTACTGGCCATAATTGTTTCGCTGTAAGAAACGTATTGAGTAACTCATATGCATAGAATTGCTAGAGTTTTGTGTATCTTGTTATAATATGAAGTAACTGATATGTATAGCGGTGTATGGTGGGATTTATCCATGGATAATGTAAAGTAAGGTTTCAACCTGAACACCTGTGTGTATGTGTACGTTTATATGACTTTATTGCCGTAGGTACTATCTTTTAGTGTGTACCAAATCAATGTGTACCAAGTACAACAGTATGAAAACCAAACAATGGGGAGGATCGATATATTTGTTGTGTCTACGTATGACAGCAGTCATAAGCATAGTGGATCTGAGTTTAAGCCAGACGCCTTTGAGGAAGTTTAGGCTCAACGCCATAAACCGGGACCAGAAACTTAAATTTTAGTTGTATACCAAATAAATATGTAATTTGTTTCTGTGATTTGATCATTTATCCCATTCTAGCACGGTTATCCGTGAAAATGTAATACATGCAACATTAAAGTATTCCTAGGACATGAAAACAGAAAGAATGACAAACTGTAATGATTTAGAATATTATGTAGAATGGAAAATGTCAACATGTTCTGTCCCACATGAAGAAATATTCAAATTATCATCACACATCAGTCCATTCCCGTCAGTATGTTGTCCACGACATTTATCAGATGTTTACTCCTGTGTTCAATACATTGCTGGATCCAGTAAGTGCTCTACCAAGCCCCTATCTTTGCTCCTCACGAAAATGTTAACAGCTGTGAAGGAGAAACTTCAAACTTACTGTGCGACTACATATGCCAGAAGTTGTGTTAATGAAATGTGGATTCTAAAAAATTCTAAAGAACTGATCACTGTTCGTTGTCTTCACCTTGCATATATCACTACATACATGCAACCTATCATTTCCAACACCGTTTGCGACGTCACAAATAAACGTCAGTTTTACATGTCAGAAAGTAAAATTCTCAACAATACAGCAACATAAATGAATAGCCTTAGGGGTTGACATGTGATAAAAAGAATATCTCATGGTTTGTGTCTCAGGGAGAGAAAACACACAACTCGTTGAATATAAGTCGCATCAAATCACGAATCATGTGAGATCCCATATATCTAGCATTGTATCCATAGTTTAAAGCATTGACACAGGAGCAAATCTTCACATTAACTTCAATAACAGAACTAATTGGACAATTAGATAGACCAGACCAAATATTGTTTATGCTAAAACAAATCCAAAATCTTTGATACCCTACATATGTAAATAAAGATGTATCATAATTGGGTGCCTACTGTCGTCTCTACCATTATTTGGATAGCAGTAGTGAAAGAGAAAAATAAAAGTGTAAAAGTTATGAATTAAACGGATGAGT